>NC_090829.1:88513889-88816919 GCF_028021215.1 Eschrichtius robustus | reverse complement strand
TGATTATTTGATTCACTTAAGAATCATTCTTTGGGTCTTAAATCCAGCCCTGGGAACATCTAGCTCTTTTCAGTCCTTCCTGTTACTTGGTCATTAGTGTCTGTGCCTCTGTGTGTGTGTGTATACTTACACAAGGAGAAGAAGGGAGAGAGGAAAACAGGAAGGGAGGGAATTTCATCATATGTTAGTGTAACTTCTTTTCATTTTTAAGAACTATGCTTTTTTCTTTTTCCTTAGGTGCCTTAGCTGGACCAGTTATTGTGGAGCCACATGTCACAGCAGTATGGGGAAAGAATGTTTCGCTGAAGTGTTTAATTGAAGGAAATGAGACTATAACACAAATTTTATGGGAGAAGATACATGGCAAAAGTGCACAGACTGTTGCAGTTCATCATCCTCAATATGGATTCTCTGTTCAAGGAGAATATCAGGGAAGAGTCTTGTTTAAAAACTATTCACTTAATGATGCAACAATTACTCTACATAACATAGGATTCTCTGATTCTGGACAATATATATGCAAAGCTGTTACATTCCCACTTGGAAATGCTCAGTCCTCTACAACTGTAACTGTATTAGGTAGGTGTACTTGAATTGTATATCTTGGTGGTGGTGTGAGGATTATTGTAAAAGTATTTTCAAGAACTTAAAATGATTGAAATTATATATAAATGTAGGTTTAAAATAAAAGAATTCAGATATGTTTTTTCAAGTTCTGTCATAAAATTCTATGATTTTAGACTCTCGGTTTAAACTAAATCTTGTCCCTATCTACCTGTGTATCTATATAAAGCTGTGTAATTTATAGCTATTTTACTTTCTTCATGAAAGATTGTTTTTTATTTATAATACTAAGTGCTGAGTTTCTTTGACATTTATTTTCATTATTTCCCCTCAAATTTTCAACCTTTAATTAAATTACCATCTTTAAATAAGCTTTTCCATTTTTTAAGTGACTGTGGTCTTAGAGCCATTGACATCTCATGTTTGTTTTTCAAATCAGATTTTATTTCTGCTGTTGTGGATTTGCATAGCTATTTGAATCTTGGTCTATTGCTTGCATTGAAAGATCTTCTGCCTTTTCCTATCTGATAACCATTAAACTTTATAGCAGAATTTAGGAAGAGCTTATTAGCATTAAAATAGTCACCTGCAGTGACAGGTAAACCAATTTGGAATAGCTGGTGAGTACTTTTATAATCCTAGAAGGAGGATTAAGGAGTAAAAGCAACTGTAGCCATTTCCACCCAGAGTGGAACTCCTTTAATGGGTGGTCTTTGCTGTGAATCTGCCTGTTTGCCTATCAGGGACTTTGTAAGGTCTGCTGATAGCTTTCCCTACTCAATCCTTCTTCTTCACTTTTCTCCCAGATGTTGTTCCCTAATAAGCCTTTTGTACTCCTCATTTGATCTCAGTGTCTGCTTCCAGAGAACCAAATAACTACACAGCCTCTAATATTTAATGGCATGATTTCAGGGTCACTGTTGTGCAGGAAAGCAATTTTGTCCAAATATGTTATATATTTTTTCATGTTGAGAAATACTATTTAAAAATAGAAATAAAATTAAATATTTGAAGGCTTTAATGTTTAAGAGCCTGCCCTAAGAGCTGTGGGAAAAATATAACTTACGTTTACAAAATTGTTACTTTTGAGTACTGTTTTGATTGGAAGGCAGGGCATAAATATCTGAAAAATCAAGTGCAAGCCATTGGGGTAAAAAAAGTCACAGAAAAATTCAGTGTCAAGAAAAAATAGATAACTAGTTCGCATGTATAAGACAGAACTCGTGAATAAGACTTTTTGCTTTAAATTTTAGTAATTCCCCTTAAATTAACACAATACTCAATGGTTTAAAACTCGACTGTTGATAATATAAGACTAGTCACGCTTTTAGCTGGGTCTACTTCTCTAACTTCATCTATTCCACTCCTTGCTCTACTTCTCCCAGCAACCCAAATTTTATAATCATAATTAACTATTTACACTTCATTAACACCTATGTTTTTACATGTGTGTTTTCTTATGTCTGGAATGCCACCTTTTTCCTCCTGTCTCTTTCTTCCAGATTCTTCTATTTAACGGCTACTCATCAAACCACATCCTTTTGGAAGCCATTCTTGAAATATCTACCCCTCTGCAATTTAATGGGGTTTTTTTGCTCTTTTGCCTTTGTATCTTGAGCTTATCTTTGTTGTAGCAATTAACATAGTGCTTATTATATGTCTTCTTCACTATAAACTTGTGGTGGACTGCAACTGTGCACTTTAAAATTTAACTTTATATCCCTAAAGCCTATAAGAGTTTCTGGTATGTAGCAGTAATACACTAAATGTTATCTAAGTAGGGTATAGGAATGGGTAAATAAACTCTGTAGTTTAGAAATGTTTTGTAGAAAAGTAGTTGAGCCAGTCCTTGAATGGTGGATAGGTTTTAGGTAGGCAAAAAGGAAAGAAGTATAGGGAGGAGAATAAGTGAGCCAACGCAGGGAGGCAGAAAACAGCATATATTAGGGCAGAGTTTCTTCAGAATTGGCATTGTTGGACTTTTGGGCTGGAATTCTTGTGATGAGCTGTCCTGTGCATTGTAGACTGTTTAGCAGCATCCATGACCTCTACCCACTAGATGCTAGGAGCAGTTCCTTAAGTTTCAGCAAGTTAGAATGTCTCTCAACATGGCCAAGTGTCCTCTGCGGGACCACTGAGTAATTTGTTGATTGTTCAAAGGATTTATATAAAATACAAGACTTAAAGGCTAGAAAGGTAGAGTAGGACCACTTTAAAGTAATCTAAATATTATGATGGGGAATTTGAGCTTTATATTGCTGGAAATGCAAACTTAGTATACAGCATTGTACTTCTTCTCACCTCTCTTCTTTTATTCTCAGATTCTTGCTGTTTATTTATTTATTTTTTTGGCCACACCGCATGGCATGCAGGATCTTAGTTCCCTGAGCAAGGATCAAACTTGTGCCCCCTGCAGTGGAAGCATGTAGCCCTAACCACTGGACCACCAGGGAAGTCCCAGATTCTCACTGTTTAAAGCATGGTTCATGAACCAGCAGCAATGGCATCACTTGGGAGCATGTTAGAAATACAGAATTACAGACCCCTCCCAGACTTGTTGAATGATAAATCTACATTTTAGCAAGATCCCCAAGTACTTTTTATGCACAGTAGAGTTTGAGAAACACTGCCTTGACCATCTTCTCACCTTGCTTAGAGGGATACCTAACTCGTAGACCTGATTTAGAAGTAATGTGATGAAAATTGTGATTTAAGATGATGAGTCTAGTGTTTTTGATGGATTGAAATGAAGAGTCCTGAAATCATAATGCCTCAGCCATGAGGCCATGAAAGCTTGAAGTTAATTTTCTAATTTCTGCCACTTGAGTGAGGAAGGGAGCTACTACAAAGGAAAAATTAGCAGAATGTTGTAACTGACTGTATATAATAAACTAGGGAGGTTTGAACAATAACAGGTTTTGAACCTTAGTGATTGAATAAATTATGTTACCATTAATTTAAATGGGCATATCTGAATGAAAAACATGTTGGGGATTGGGAGGATGAGATGATGAACTCAACATTTGGCTTATTGAGTTGGAGGATACATAGGCAAACAATACCAGGTAGGTGGTTAGAAACTATAGAGTCAAGCTTTGTATCAAGAGCAAATAAAATCAGGGATCATCCAGGTAGTAGTGTTTATCAGATAAAAGTTTTTAAGAGACTTACAAAAAGTAACTGAAGGCCTAAGACTCAGTATTTATTAGGGCAGAGATTGGAAGAAATAGAGATGAGTTCAAAAAGATGGCTTTGAGAAAAACTGTCAAAGTAATATTATTCATATCAAGAGAAGATAAAAGTTTTTAAGATTACTCTAGCAGCTTTTTCCCACAGTGAGAATCAAGCCATACAGAAAATGATTTCAGTGACCATTTTTTCAGTTCTCCGAAGGCTGGCACATAGCTACGTCATTCTAAATGCATAGCCCAGAAGTTAATTCATTACTTACAGCGGATACCTGAAGGCGTTAGAACTTAATTCTTTTGGAACTGATTGGGAAGAACTGCACTAAGTATCAAATTTTACCAAATCAGTCAAAGAGAATAGGCAAAGAAAAGTATTGAGTGTATAGATTAGGCAGTGACATTAGAGTTTCAAAGGAGTAGTAGTAATAGAAACTGAATTAAGGGAATGTAATATAGCAAAAAGCTTTGGGAACACTGAACAACAAATGCCCCATAGCAGAAGAGTTGTACAATTGGTTACTTCCTCTTGATATATGGGATATTATATAGTTGTTAAAATTTCAAGCAGCAAGAGAAGTATTGCTGCTTGAAAATAAAATGAGCCACAAAACTGTAGGTATGCCATGATTACATCTATATAGAAACTAGAAACAAATAAGAGAAGGAAATGGAAGAATATGATAATGACTGTGTTAAGATATTACAGTTGTGGATAAGTTTTCTTTGTTTTTCCAATTTTTAGTAATATTACTTCTGTAATTAAAAAAAAAAAAAAGATTTCCACTGCTGCACATGATGGAGTAACAGGGATTGGATTTACCCTTTCTCTCTCTAGCAACAAGAAAACTAGGCAACGTAATAGGCATGGTAGGATCATGATCCCTGAAAGAAGGAAAATAAACAAGATGAGTTCTACAATTGCTCCAGCCTCCTCCTTAGGCAGTTTCCAGTGACAGCTCAGTGACAAGGAATTCAGGTAGAGAATGCTAGTCTCACTGAGTTTAAGAGACAGATTGGACAGGTGATTAGAATTTGTGGAGCAGAATACTGGAAAGAAGGGAACATGAGAGAGAAAGAATGTATGTGCTTTAGAGACCCACAGAAGGGCCCTCTGAAGTCTTTGGTTTAGTACTGATCTATGTGCATGTGAGAGGAAACTTTTCAGGTGGGTGAAAGAACCAACAGAAAGAAGTAGGCTTAACAATCCTGGCGTTAATGCAGGGCTGGGAAAACTTCATGTTCCCCCAAATCAGAGTATACAGGGCATTGGGTAGCATCTTAAGAGGAAGCAACAATAAAACCACTAGACAGGGAAGGGTACAGAGAAGTTAACTTTTAAATGTTGGGGAATATGAGAAAAGTAACTTTAGAAAGCAAATGAAGTGTACAACCAGGAGATTGATTCCCTTCAGAAGAAATAGAAATAACAATTTAAAATTGACTTTAAGATAATTTTTTAAGTTCCTCGAAGATAAAAGCCTCTATTGATGGCACAGGTTATTCACACCAACTCTCCCATGGTGGGGGATGGGCAGGTGAAATGTTAAAAAACCATTGACAACTTCAAAGAAATAACAACATAGTGAGGAATATAACTAGACCAAATCTAAGAGAAGGTAGAAACAGAAATAAACCTAGTACCGAAAGCTGAAATCTATATTCAACCTTGGGGACATTTGACAATTCAGAAGAGACACTTAAGATGATGAACTAAGATTTCGAGAACCTTGAGAAGTGAGAGAGATGAATATCTGAATGCAAGTCTGCTCAAGATGGGATGTCTAATAACCTTTCTTATATGCTCCTGGTACCCAAAGGCTTAACGTTTTCAGAGTAATAGTACACCTGTAGTAAACCAGTCTTCTTAGAGACTTCTAGGCCTGGTTTATATTGCTTGGGTAGTCTGAAATTAAGGAGATCCTGCACTGGATAGTGTTCTCAGGAGCTAGCTTAGCAGAAGAAAACACAAAGGTACTGCATTCTAAGCCTCAAATTATTTCGACCTTAATTATTCAAACTCAAGGATATCATCTGCGTGAATAACCAGGCATACAAGTAAAGAAGACCCCACAAGCAGCAGCCAGCGCAAACAAGACAACAGAAACAGACCTGCATGAGATGTTGGAATTATCGGACACAGAGTGTTAAACAACAGTGCTTACCATTTGAAGGGATAAGTCAATCTCTTAAATTTCTGCAGAGGACAAGTCAATCTATTAAATTTCTGCAGAGAACAAGAAATTTGGTCTACTTCAAGGCCAAAGTACTATGTGATACATACAGTAATTTGGCCTCGAAGTAGACAGGTAATTCTTAGTACAAACATACCTTGGAGATATTGTGGGTTCAGTTCTAGACCACTGTAATAAAGCTAATATTGCAATAAAGTGAATATCACAGTAAAACAGTCACGTGAATTTTTTGGTTTCCCAGTGTTATAAAAATTATGTTTATACTATAGTCTGTTAAGTGTGCAGTATTATTATGTCTTTTTTTTTTACATCTTTATTGGAGTATAATTGCTTTACAATGATGTGTTAGTTTCTGCTGTATAACAAAGTGAATCAGCTATGTGTATACATACATACCCATATCCCCTCCCTCTTGCGTCTCCCTCCCACCCTCCCTATCCCACCCCTCTAGGTGGTCACAAAGCACGGAGCTGATTTCCCTGTGCTATGCGGCTGCTTCCTACTAGCTATCTGTTTTATATTTGGTAGTGTATATATGTCCATGCCACTCTCTCACTTCATCCCAGCTTACCCTTCCCCCTCCCTGTGTCCTCAAGTCCATTCTCTATGTCTGTGTCTTTATTCCTGTCCTGCCCCTAGGTTCTTCAGAACCACTTTTTTTTTAGATTCCATATATATGTGTTAGCATACGGTATTTGTTTTTCTCTTTCTGTTACTTCACTCTGTATGACAGACTCTAGGTCCATCCACCTCACTACAAATAGCTCAGTTTTGTTTCTTTTTATGGCTGAGTAATATTCCATCGTATATATGTGCCACATCTTCTTTATCCATTCATCTGTCGATGGACACTTAGGTTGCTTCCATGTCCTGGCTATTGTAAATGGTGCTGCAGTGAACATTCTGGTACAGACTCTTTTTGAATTATGGTTTTCTCAGGATATACGCCTAGTAGTGGGATTGCTGGGTCATATGGTAGTTCTATTTTTAGTTTTTTAAGGAACCTCCATACTGTTCTCCATAGTGGCTGTATCAATTTATATTCCCACCAACAGTGCAAGAGGGTTCCCTTTTCTCCACACCCTCTCCAGCATTTATTGTTTGTAGATTTTTTTAATGATGGCCATTCTGACTGGTGTGAGGTGATACCTTATTGTAGCTTTGATACAATAGTATTATGTCTTTAAAAACAATGTACATACCTTAATTTAAAAAACATTTTGTTGCTAAAAAATGCTAACCATCATCTGAGTCTTCATCCAGTTGTAATATTTTTACAGTAGTAACATTGAAGATCACAGATCATCATAACACATATAATAATAAAGAAAAAGGTTGAAATATTGTGAGAATTACCAAAATGTGACAGACAGGAAGTGAGCAAATGCTGTTGGAAAAACAGCTGATAAACTTGATCAATGCAGGGTTGCCCCAAACCTTCTGTTTGTGAACAATGCAATATTAATGAAGCACAGTACAGCAAAGTGCAATCAAATGAGGTGTGCCTGTATATAAAAGCAGTTAACTGATAAATTTTATGCATTTGAATTAAAAACTTCTGCTCATCAAAACACACCATAGGGTAAAGAGACAAGCCCTAAACTGGTGGAAGATATTTTCACATATAATCAGAAAAGGACTCTCCCAAATCAGTAAGAAAAAAACAATCGGCTTTAATAGCTATTTTGTAGAAGAAGAAATTCCAAATGGCTCATAAACAAGAAAAGATTCTTAATGTCATTCATAATCTGAGAAATTAGAAACAAGGTTTCAATGATACGCTGTTACATACTTACAAGGTTGGCAAACATTGAGAAGTCTGACAGTATCAACTGTAGTGGGTATGTTGGACCAACCAGAGTGCTAAGATTGGTAGTAAATTGGTACTTTGGAAAGCTTTTTGGCATTATCTGGTAAATAATGGAAATAAACATAGTACCAAGGGATAAACTACAGGAACTTTTATACAGATATACCAAGATACATGAATGAAAATGTTTCTTATAAAATTGTACCAAACAGGAAATAGCACCAGTGTCCAACAGTAAATGAACCATACAGTAGTTAAAACTAATAATTTCTACAATTGCATGCAAATCTAAATGATCTAAAAGTAAAAAGTAAAAAAAAGAATTGCAAAATAATAATCTAAGGCTAAATGATCCCACATAAATAAATCTCAGGAACAGAAAGTTGAGACAAAAAATATTTAAAAAATGAACCAATTAGAAATTTTGGAAATGAAAAAAAGTCTTTTAGATTAAAAACTTAATGCACACAGTAACCTATAGGCTTGAGCCAAAGAATTCATGACGGTGAGCACTCAGGAATTTACACAGAAAGGAGCATGTAAAATTTGCTGGAAAATATGAAGAGATAGCTAGCATATATATGGAGGGTAGATTAAAGGGGTCTAACATTAAGGTTACTTCCCCTGCTGAGGAGCTTTCTTATACCAGATAAAGGTAGGTAGCATGTACATTTCAATAAACTTAGTGACATTACATTTTAACAGTACGTGTATTAAATGTGTTGTAAACATTTTTGCTGCAAATTGAAGAATTATATATTAAAACCGCATTTTCTTTTCCCTGGTGGTGTAGTGGTTAAGAATCCACCTGCCAATTCAGGGGACACGGGTTCGAGCCCTGGTCCAGGAAGATCCCACGTGCTGCAGAGCAACTAAGCCCGTGTGCCACGGGCTTAATAGTGTAATAGTAATAGTACCTTTAACCTCCTTTCAGAGTAGTAGTACCTTTAATCTCCTTTCAGAGTAGTAGTACCTTTAATCTCTTAATGGAAATTATGATCAAATTTGCAGGAATTTTTTTTATATACTAATTTTGGGGAAAACTCATTTGTCCCTGTAAAGAAAAGTATATCTTTACCAAGGAGAGCCATCTTTGTGATGGTTATGTAAAGTCTTGCTTTTTGTTTGGCCTGGTTCATGATCTCGTTCCAAGAATCCAACTGGTGTTGTCATTTAGTGTGTGTGTATTTTATATGCAGTTGTCTCTAAGTTTATGAAATATGGCTAGTTGTGGCTTGGAAGGAGTAAATATGCTTTTAATTGAAATGTAACTAATTTTTTTAAATTTAAACAGTTGAACCCACTGTGAGCCTGATAAAAGGGCCAGATTCTTTAATTGATGGAGGAAATGAAACAGTAGCAGCCATTTGTATCGCAGCCACTGGAAAACCAGTTGCACATATTGATTGGGAAGGTGATCTTGGCGAAATGGAATCCACTACGACTTCTTTTCCAAATGAAACAGCAACAATTGTCAGCCAATACAAGCTTTTTCCTACCAGATTTGCTAGAGGAAGGCGGATTACTTGTGTTGTAAAACATCCAGCCTTGGAAAAGGACATCCGATATTCTTTCATATTAGACATACAGTGTAAGTAAAGAGTAACATTTGCCTTTTAAACATCATGCATTTTATTTTAATTTTCTCCCTTTGACATAATTCTGTATCAAGCTGTCTTTAGTTTTAATATTCAGATATTGTTATAGATTTTCCTTGTTGACATTTTTTCTTAATTAAAAAAGAATATTTTCATGGAAATTTCATTTAACCAGAACATAGTTATGTTTGTAAAAACAGACAGTGATTTTAAAGTTGCTGTCCAACTTAAAATTATTTAGCCTTGTCCTTTTTAGACCTTAAAAATAAGCTAGACTTAGGTGAATTGTGGAAATTTATACCTCAGAATGTGCAATACTTGGCGAAAAACAGCTCCTTCTCCAATCCAGTTAATTTAGCTGTTATTCATTTTTATTGATGCTACCCATGATGTTTTCAGCAAGGATCTTTTACTTCCTGGATGCATTTTAATTAGTTTGAAAATTTGTGTTTTTTCAGTATTATTTCTAGTCTGATTTTATTGATCATGTTGTAAGATCCTCATAAAGGTAAAACGGAGTCATCGTTGGGATAATAAGAATCTTAGATAAGGTTCAAACCTGGCCCATCTTGTGCTTTTATTTTTTGGTTAAGGGATACTCTCTTGTGTGTATGTTTGTGTGGATATGTACGTGTGTGTGTATATACTTTCCCCTCTTCTATAAAGTTTCTCATTTTTGATACATTCTTTGTGTAGCATTTTAAAATTTTGAGCAAGAGAAAAAGTGATGGTGCAGATAGCATATAGCAAAGATAATGAAAATTAAGTAGGTTAAAGATAAAATTAGGAGAAGTGTTTAGGTTCTGGTGTCATTTCCATCCATGCACAGATCATAAATCTAGGTAGGTTTTTGAAGGAAATGTCCTGTTTTTTGTTGTTATTGTTTTGGTTTTTTTTGATATGACATTCATGGCATTTTAATTTACACATATTCATTACACTTGATATAATTAATGGTTTTTAAAACTAATTCTAAGGATCTTTTTAAACATTTATAGGGTTAAACTTGAGAAGCTGTCTTACATGGATGTTATTACCATTGTATTCTTGAGTGCAAATACAGTCCTAGTAGTAGTCCCTCGGTATCCATGAGGGATTGGTTCCAGGACTCCTTCAGTTACCAAGATCCGAGGATGCTCAAATCCTTTATATAAAATGGCATAGTATCAGTATTTGTATGTAATCTACACACATCCTCCCATGTACTTTAAATAGTCTCTAGATTACTTATAATACCTAATACAATGTAAATGTTATGTAAATAGCTATAAATTCAATGTAAATACTATGGAAATAGTTGCTGGTATGCAGCACATTCAAGTTTTGCTGTTTTGAACTTTGTAGAATTTTTTTTTCTGAATATTTTTCAACCACAGTTGGTTGAATCCACAGATGCTGAATTCATGGATACAGAGGGCTGACTGTACCTTCTTTTTTCCTCACTTATTTGGAGAATCCAAATAAAATTTTTCTTCTTTTTCTTTCTTGCTTTTACATACTTTTCACTTTTCCTTTTTCTTTTAAAATTTACATCCCGGTTGTAAGTACCATTAATATTTTTCTCATATATATTTTTTCTTCCCTAATAATAATAATAACTAATAATAATAATAATTTCAGTCTAATAATGACTGAAATTTTCTTCAGTTATTTATACTATTATTTTTTGTTTGCCTGAATGAAATTCTAAATGTGTAAAAATATTTCTCCTGATGTAAAACTTTATAATTATGGTTTAGATTTAGTGGCCTACTCCTAAAATGTTCTCAGAGTATTCTTTTTTCCTGTTAATTGGGCCCTCTGAAACATGTAAACAAAGCTTAAGGAGATAAAATCTTATATCCAAAATTCATATCTCAAAATTTGGAGGTATTCTTTGGGGATACTTTACTACCTATTTTCTCCTCCTTTGAAAATAACTTAAACTCACAGATATCTGTACTGTTCTTTCAGTAACATTTTTTATTACCAATTTTAAGGTAGAAAAAAATGTTTGTTAATTCTTTGTATTTATAAGAGGCAGACATTTTTTATTTTTAATTATTAAGGTAATTGTACCTTAGTATAAAAAGTTTAATTTTTTACTACTTTTTCTGTAAACCTTGCTTGATTGACTTCAGGCTTCCCTGCAGAGTTAAAGACTGACCTGGTCTCTCTCTAACTTCCCATCTGGCCATGTACTCTTTATCTAGTTTACTTGTATAGCTCACAGAAGGGTGGAACGTCCCTGTACCATACACAAATAGCATTTCTTTATCTTTTCTCCTGGTATCCTTTTCTTTTCCTTCTTGGCCCTCATAACGGATTTTAGTTAAATTTTTTAAAATGTCATCTTTCCTGTTACCCTTAGAATATAAGTTTTGTGAATACAGAGTCTATATGCGTACTAAACATCTAAAACAGTGCCTGTCACTTAATAGGAGCTAAACAATGGTGGTTGAATGAATGATTAGTATTGGATTTTACAGTTTGAAGGTATAAATTTATATTGATGGTAGATGTGGATAATTGCTCATTTAGCTAATTATATTACGCATATGCTAAAAGACCTTTGGGTACTTTTAGGCCGTGAATAAAAATTTAATGTTTTAGAACAGTTGAGGCCTCAGATAATTTACTTTAGTTGTGATTATAGTCTTAGAAAGTTTGTCACATCTCTACATGCCCAGAGGATATTAATTAATTGTAATATAAGGAATCTTATTTTTTTTTTTTTTTTGGTAATTGACTTGATATCTCTTAGGGGATATTTCCTTTTGAATTAAACATTTCTTTAAAGACAGTTTTATATAGTGACTTGGTACTTAAATGCCATGTCTCATCCAACTATATTTTCTTTGTTCATATACCTCTGCGTATTTCATAACAGGACTCTTAACATTTTGCTTTTGGTGATTATAGGTTTGTGAATATTCTTACATTGTGTCCATAATAACTAGAATTGTACATGCTTATAGCTGCCTAGTGTTTGGTGCTCATTGTCCGTTCGTTCAATCATTCTTTTAGTCAACCAGTATTTACTGAGTATTGTATTCCTTATTTCTTACGTATATGAGAGAAGGAAAATACACCACTTCTAAAGTTGTGTATTATGTTAATGCTTTATCGTTGTGTATTGCATCTATCATTAACAAAAGATAATCTGTTGTGTAATGCATTTATTTTATAGACGCTCCTGAGGTTTCAGTAACAGGCTATGATGGAAACTGGTTTGTAGGAAGAAAAGGTGTTAATCTCAAGTGTAATGCTGATGCAAATCCACCACCCTTCAAATCTGTGTGGAGCAGGTAATAATGTTAGATACTTCTAAAGAGAAATTATTTAAAAGTCAAAAGTATTCTTAAATGCATATTGGAAGTTGTTTTTATCCGTGTAATATATGATTACACTAAGAGCTGGAAATTAAATTAAGAGTTTCTAAGTGTTTTTCTGCCCCACCTCTCCCCACCTTCCGGCCCCCGCGATTCTGTTCCTCGGAGGCTACTTTGGCGACGTTAGCAATTCCTTCTGCTGTTTATCATCATCGGTCTTAAACTGCTGCTTCTTAATTTACTAATCTTTAACACTGTCTATTGACTTCTTATTATGAAAATGAAAACTTAATTTTATATCTATCCCTTCACACATAAACATACTCATATACATATTCCTGACCTTCATCGTCCCAATGAAATTAAGCTACTTTGAAATAAACTGTGTAATCGTTGCCTCCCTATGACAGGTAAATATTATTTACTGAGAGTTAAGTAGTATACTGGAATTTTGTTTTCTTTTGTTTCTAAAGCTGTTTGTTTTTCCTGAGGCTAATAATTGCTTCTTTTTAGTTGTGTAGTTTACTATCTGAATATCCTTAATTCTCTTTATCTGTGGAATTTCATACTGCTATACTGAGGTTTGCGTTCGTATTTCTCAGTGTTTGCACCCCTCCCCACACGCCCCACACCTTCTCAGTCTAGAGAATTGTATCTGTCAACTGTGGATTCTCTTCGCTTCTCTTCTTTCTTATTCTTTTCTTCTTTTTTTTTTTTCCCTTGGTCATTAATGCTGCTTTTTTGTTTGTTTGTTTGTACTGGAATTCCTATTTATTGTATACTAAACATTCTTTCTTACTTAGTTTTCAGTTTTTGTTGTTCTTCCAAGATTTCCTCGATCCCTCTGCTCCACTGATTGAAAATTTTCTTTTGACATATTTTCGGTTTCTAAGAGTTTTCTTATTCTCTGTTCATTTTCATAGCATCCTTTTCGTATTTTATGGATGTAGTATCTTCTTGTTTCTTCCTAGAGATACTAGAATTATTTCCTCTGCAGAGTTTTTTCTGCTTCTTACGTATTGTTTCTTTTTTCCTCCAGGTTCTTTTTTTTGTTTGTTTGGTCTTTCATTTTGTAGATATTTCTTAATTTTCTCAGTTGTCCAGTCATTGCACAGTGATGCATTAAAATAAAATGCTGAGTGGAAACTCTTCAGCATTTTAAGTGGGGAGTACTTACTGGGTAGATCACTTTGAGTGATCAACTAGAGAGGAGTTTATTTCACTGGGGGAGCTTCAGATATCAGTTACTGAAGAGTAGAATTCTTTTTTTCATGGCCATTCAGTTTATTTATTGAATTAACCTTCATTATTTTGCCTAAAACATAAATGCCTGGTATCTGTACAGAGTTGAGTGGAGTCTGTTTTTTTGTTTTTTCAACTTTCAACTGATCTCCTTATTTTTAGCCCTCTGCCTCACTCTGGCCTTCTGCAGTACAGTGAGTCAAAGTCCAGATCTTGGGTTCAGTGGACCACATTGGCTGCTTCCTCATTCATATGCCTCCTGCAAGCACTTCTTCAGCCAAAAGCAGAGCTTTTCAGTCTTGGCACTGTTGACATTTTGGGCTGGATAAATCTTTGTTGTTGGAGGCAGTCTTGTGAATTGTGGGATGTTTAGTGGCATCCCTGGCCTCTATTCTCTACAGCTAGCGGCACATACTCCCGCCACCCCCAGATGTGACAACCAAAACTGTCTCAGGACATACCAGGTATGTCCCCTGGAGACAGAATTACTCCTGATTGGGAAACATTGGCCTAAAGCATATATTGTTTTCCCCATCTGTTTTCTGTCTTCTAAAAGTTAGTTGAAACATCTGATGAATTCTACCTCCTGTTCTCTTTCTCCGTGTTGGTTTTTAATAGTTTTTTCGTTCCTTTAATCTTACTTTAGGTGGTATTTTGTGGGTGCAAGGAAAGAGTATATTTGGTCAATCTGTTGTCTTTAAACAAAGATAAAGTTTTAAAAGTAGAGAAGACCTTCCATTTACATTTTCTTCAAAGTGGGAAGAAGGCATTGGTTAAGATGTGTGATAGGGTATTTCTAAAAGTCATACAATTCTGAGTTCTTATCCTGGTGTCTGTACCTGGAGATGTCTTTTTTGAATAAGTTATTTAACCTTTCTAATCCTTTGTATCCTCATTGATAATGGTACCCCATAGAGTTTTTGTGAGGGTAGAGACATTGAATATAAATCATGTAACATAGGTACAGGAGCATAGAAGGTGCTTAGCATGTCATTTGTTGTGAGTTTAATATGATATTTAGATTTTTCTAGCTTATTTGAATAAACAACTTTAGAGGATTATAAGCCATTTTTATATTTCTCAGAATTAAAGGGGTTAGAATTTTGGGCCCAAAGTACAGAGCTAACTGGTAAGATACATAGACTTCATATTCATTCTTATACTCCTAGAAAAAGGGTTTACCTTTTGAAAGCTGATGCTTGTAAAAATGTTCTTTCCAAAGTCCTCTTAAGAAGAAGATATGGGGTTTTTGTTTTTGTTCTTTAAACCATGTAAGAATATTACCTTTATCCTTCAATGCTAAATTAAAGTCAGAGCAACTGTAAAAGATTTTACTGATTGTTCTTTTATGCACTTGAGATCACAGACCAAAATCCTTCCATCTGTTCTCCAGTGTTGATTTGCTTCTTTCTACCTTTTCATTGTTCTATGTTCTTATTCCCTTTGTAATTAGTTGTTGGTCTCCTACTAATGTGCTTAGATCATTGAAAGCAAGGACCAAATCTTATTTACCTGTGCATTTCAGCAACACCAGCAGAGCAGAGTATGGTAAATAGTAAGTTCTTAGTAATTAAATAATGGATGGCTGAGTGAATGAGTGAATGCACTTTTTGAAAATCTGCTTAGCTCAAACTATAGTAGTAGTTGAGTGCCTGGGTTTACTTCACTTTTTATCCTCTTATCTTAAAAAATAATTTATGGGCTGTAAAAACACTTTCAAAATAAAGACCTATTGGTTTTTTTCCCCCCATGGGGTATACCCTAAGGTTGGAAAAATGAGGTATAACAGTATACTTAGTTCCATTGCAATGAATGGTTTTAGAGTTCTTATAGTGGGATTTTATTCCTATTATGGTTTATAATAATATGTACACCAGATAGGACCTTTTAACCCAATTAGTAGAGAAACCATTTAAAAAGAGTTATTATTGATACCAAAGTTGCATTGGTTTTTGTTGTCACAGATGCCTACCTTATGAATGAAATTATTTTATAAGAAGACCCTTGTTGGTGCTTTAGAAATAACCATCTTTGGATAGGGCACAGTATAGATTTATTTGCTCAGTATTAAATGTTGCTCTTTAAATATGTTACAGAAGGTGCCAAACCATTATCATGTACTAAAATGATGACTTTTCATTAAGAAAGTTGTAGATATATCATGTATAGATTCATAATTCACTGAGAATTATTTTAATTCTTTTGATACTATGGGTATGTCTTCAAATAATATATATTTCTAACTTTCCAGTTTTCCAAATATAATTCTTTAAAAATCACATATTTTTTTCTCTCCTTCCCTCCTATTCCCTCTAATACGTTAGCCTAGCTTCACTTACATGAATTGATATGAATTGATATTTTGAAAGAATGGGTATTCTTAATGGACTTTATCAATTAATTCATCTCTGTTAAAATGAAAATTCATAACGTGTGCTTTTATTTCATAGTGACTTTTACCTAAAGGATACTGATTCTTTCACTGACAACTAGGAAGTATAATGTCTTATTTAAATAGCTGTCAATGAATAGAATCTGAAGATATTTAAAGTAATTTTGTGCCTTTTAAAATATAGGTTGGATGGACAGTGGCCTGATGGTTTATTGGCTTCAGACAATACTCTTCATTTTGTCCATCCACTGACTTTCAATTATTCTGGTGTTTATGTCTGTAAAGTGACCAATTCCCTTGGTCAAAGAAGTGATCAAAAGGTCATCTATATTTCAGGTAAGTTACTATTTACTCACAAAATGAGTTACTTAAATTATTTCTGTAACAACAATCATAACAATAACACTATGATCTAGGCAGTAATTTATACTTGTGAAGATAGATACATATTCCTCAGTGTGAGGTTTTCCAAATAATCTAAAAGAGATATAATAAAGCAACTCTACCTGAAATACATATGTAAAGTGGCATTCCATTACTTAAAAAATGTCAAAATGTCTCTGCAATAAGTTCATATACATTTTAAGACCTTATGCCTATAGCTAATTTTTCAGTTAAATAGTATTAGATATTCTTTTTATTGGTAGTGTGTACCTTTCTAGGTTCTTTCGTATTTACACCAAGAATAAATGTTGGATTTTTTTGTTTGTTTGTGGTAAGCTACTCTGCACATGTGTCTAATAAATAAAATGGGATATCAATTTTGATGACCTTCTTATTAAATATCATTGTCACTCAATATGAGGCTATACTGTATAGAGTTACTGAGAGGTGAAGTAGGAATGCTACTGAAAATGTTCCAATGAAATAAAATTTAAGATGTGTTTTATGGTCAGTCCATAAACCACTAAGAACTTAGATTTTATGCATTCCATTTGTTTCACTGTGAATGTTTTTATCAGTTTGACTGAGTATATATTTGGGTATTTACAAAACATAGTTGGAGCTAAAAATATGTTTTTCCTGGGTATAGCTATAAATAATAAATTATCAATGGAATGCTTATTTATAAAAATTATGTAAATATTTTAAACGTCTCCCTCCTGACTATAAGAATGTAGCAATCTTTGTGTCTAACAAATGGGAAGTTAGAGGAAAAAGGAAGAGAATCTTGAGAAATGGAGGTTTGTATGGTAATTAGATAATAGGTAGTTAAGATTTTTTTCTCTGTTCAGTCTAAAACTAAATTTTCTTAAATCGAAGTATAGTTGATTTATAATGTTTCATGTATACAGCAAAGTGATTCAGTTTTATATATGTATAGATATATATTCTTTTTCAGATTCTTTTCCATGATTTTAGAGAAATTTTAAGCTTGCATTAATGTGACATTCTTAGTCCTTCTCTGATCACTGAATCTAAGAACAGTTTCCCATATTATTTTCTCATGGTATTTACCACAGTTTGTAGTTGTATGCTTATTTATTTACCCATTATCTATCTTCATATTTAAACAATTTGTGTTTGCTTTTTTTTATTACTGTATACTCAGCACTTAGTGCCTGGCACATGATAGAGACACAATTTTTTTTTTGCATGTATCTCACAAGAAGATTAGAGCTTTGTACATCTCTAGCTAGTCCTTTCTGCCAACAGCAGTGCTTTGGTGTAAATCTATTAGTATATTAGTCTCTCTTTCTTCCCTTAGAGGTTTTTTTATTTAAAAAAAAAAAAAAGGGAATCTTAAAGCCACAGGAAATCCATATTTAAAATGTGGTTACCTAAGGACCGATTACTTTTTATTTCTGTTGTACAAAATTTGGTGTGGGATATTACTTGTAAATCCTAGGCTCAATGTGTTCTAATTATGTAATCATTTAAATATCAAGGCTCAATTTTGGCATCTTATCTATTGGTGATATGTTAAATTTATATCTTTGGTATTCAGGGTCCATTTCCCAGTACTCGTGACTTGTGTGTCCCACTGCCTCTTAGTGATCATTAACCTCCTATGTAGAAGTATAATATGCATTCAGAACTGAGTTCCTCATCTTTCTTCTGCCTCTTGCCACCGAATCTCTTTCTTCAGCAGTCTTTGTTTGCCTTTTCAGTTATTGGTAGCTCCATCCTTACATTTGCTCAGGGCATGAAATCCTTGATACTTACTCCTGATTTTGATTTTCCTCTCATACCCCACCCCATCCATCAACAAATTGATGTGAGCTCTCTCATTATGTTATATACAGAACCTTACCAATTCTCCACTTTTGTTGCCAGTATTCTGGCACAAACCATCAGGCAACCCTTATTTCACTATAGAACAGCCATTTAATTTTCCTACTTTTCAATCTGTCATCAGATGAGCAGGCAGAATAATCCTTTTAAAGGGCATGTTGGATCACGTCAGTCCTCTCCTCCAAACCTTCCATGGACTTCCCATTTTCCCACAATGAAAACCAAATCTTTACAGTGATTTATAAGCTCTGTACATGTTATGGCCCTAGATTCTCTCTCTGAGCTCACCTCTTGTTATATCCCTTGTACACCTGGCTTCAGCCACCCTGGCCACTTTGCTGTTCTTTGAACAGAACAGGCACATTCCTGCCTCAGAGTCATTGCACTTTCTGTTTCCACTGCCTAGAATGTTCTTCAGATATCCTCATACCTCTTTCCCTTCAGGGAAAGAGATATTTGTTCAAATATCACCTTCACAGCCATATTTAAAATTGAAACCTCTCTCTTCTCACCCCTTTACTACTGTCTGTCATTCTTCTCTGCCTTATTTTTTCTCTACGGTACATATTACCATGTGACATACTACATATTTTATTTATATGCTTGCCTGTTTTTACCCCCACTAGAACATATGTCCTAAGAGGGCAGGAGTTTTGTGTGCTTTAATCAATACTATATTCTCACCCTCTGCAGCAATCTTTAGCACATAGTAAGTGTTCAGTAAACTTTTGTTGCATGCATGAATACATTTGAGAAGAAAATAATCAGGAAAGAATAAAAAATTCAGTCTGCATTTATGTAAATTTATTTATTTTTTTGGACAAAGGTACTAATATACCACTGATGATAAACTTTACATATTTTAAAATCAACCTCTACTAAGTCTTATAAGAGTGGAAGCAAAATTTTGAGTAAATATGAAAAATCACAGTTAATTACCACTGAGTACTTCAGAAAAAGATAGCATTATGTGAGATGGTTTTCTTTAAGTAATCATCAAGAATTAGACTTTAATTTTCTGTCCAGAGTCTTTAATACAGTATACTGTACTGAGTTTAGTTAGCTCCTCTACGAGCTTCTTAGTGTATGTCATGTATCCTAGATACAAATTGCTTTCCCCAACTGACTATTAAAGCCTACTAGTAGGTTTTTATCACAATAAAAGGCCATAACTTATACAGTAAATGATCAGAAAGTTAATCTTTTTCATTGTGAGTTATATGTACCTGTTTTCTTCTAGGAAAACATTTTAATCTCAATAATAAAATTTATATTTTAAAATTTCATAAATGATATTTTAAAATATTTGTCAAAGGAATGTATGCTATGACTGGAGGCTAAAAAGTTCTACCCACAACAGAATAGAATTAGCAACTCGGAGGGAAATTATTTGAAATTTTGTTATACATTTTCCCACATTGGCATAAGTTATTGTGCAAGAGGTACAATATTCAAGATTCAAGATTGCAATATTCAACTTCAGTTCTTACTCATGGTGATACAGTGGCTCTTTGTCCAGGACTAACCAACTGCTTGAAATTGTGTTTTTCTAGTTACTTTTGGTGTGTGTGTTTTTTCCCAGATACCTCTTACATCTCTGAGACTAGAGAAGCAAATTTTCATATATCACTTAAGTTCCTCATGCCTAAAAATCAAAGTATATTCCTATGCAAATCTTGAATTTCAAATCATATAATTTGAATGAATTTCAATCCAGACATAATAAATCAGACACACTTAATTTAGCAATCCTTCAACTTTAACATTTATAGATTTTGTTTATTTAAACAATTTATATAGTCTAAAAGAAAAGGGAACCAATTCATTCAGTTTTTTTTAACAGTAATTATTAGGCTAAAATATACTTTATAGCTACAGAGGTTTTACTGGACTGTTCGTTTTCCTATTTGGCAGAACTCGTTAATTTGAAAAAGAAACTTAAGAAGTTGTGTGTGGAGAACTCAGAATCTACTAGTTTATTACATTTGTTATATATTTATTTATCACATTTAGCAAAGAATATAAAAAAAACTGAATAAATAAGGAATGCTTATTTATTTATGGGAAGGATTTGTAAATCATGATAAATAAGTAGCTATTAGTGATTACAAAATTGTCCTCCTGCCTCCTTACACAAAGAATGACTCTCACTGTAATTATCTTGGAGCAGAGCAAGAATTGGAAAACATGAATAAATGTCTCATGTGAATCGTGATATGTCCATTGCTTAAGATACAAAATATAACGTTTAACAGTAGTCCCTCTTATTAATAGTGAGGCTATGCTATTTTTTTAAATTTATTTATTTTATTTTTGGCTGCGTTGGGCCTTCATTGCTGTGCGCGGGCTTTCTCTAGTTGCGGCGAGTGGGGGCTACTCTTCGTTGCGGTGCGCGGGCTTCTCACTGCAGTGGCATCTCTTGTTGCGGAGCACGGGCTCTAGGCGCATGGGCTTCAGTAGTTGCAGCACGCGGGCTCAGTAGTGGTGGCTCGTGGACTCTAGAGTGCAGGCTCAGTAGTTGTGGTGCACGGGCTTAGTTGCTCCGCGGCATGTGGGATCTTCCTGGACCAGGGCTTAAACCCGTGTCCCCTGCATTGGCAGGGGGATTCTTAACCACTGCGCCACCAGGGAAGCCCTATGCTGTTTTTTTTACACTAGTTGAGGAGGGGCTGGTAAGTTTGAAAATTTCTAGAACTGCTGACAAAATAAGATTTTTAAATAGATTTTTTTTTGGTTACTCTTTTTTTGTTGTTAGAGTTTCTGAAAGTTGTATTTTGTTAAATCTCAGTTAAATACACAGTAGATGTCCATTTGTGTTCACATAAAGAACATTACAAGTAGAAATAAATGTCAGTGATTTTTTCTTTTTAAGAATACTTCGTAAAAATGTACAGTTATGCATCATATTTGGTGAGAGCTCAGGTGTACATGTACTATTCTGAGAAAAATACCATTTCATTAAGAGCTATCAAAAACTTTAAAAATTTTATGTGCACAAAAATGTGTGAATTTTAAATCATTAATTAGGTGATTTGTGCTTTTGTTTAAACATGCTGATGCCTGTTTATTATAACACTTTTTCCTTTGGGAATCATTGTAAAGATGACATTTAATATGTAAAACTTCCATTAATCCTCCTCCTCAGAAAATACATGAGTTGTCTTATAAATGATTAATTTTTAGTCTGTTTCTTTAATATCCTGGTTCTGTGAAGTTGGATTATATGAGACTTTACTACTTTTATAGTAGAAATGATCCTGCAATTTCACAATTTTTTTTTTTTAAGATTGAATTTGTGCAGCTAGTGAATTTGTTCTCACAAATTAAAATTCTTCTTTGATTCATTTACTTACATATAATATGGTAACTAATTCACTTCAAGGTACTTGACTGGATTGCCTGTTATATTGGTTTAAACTCATAGGAAATTACTTATAATGTACTTGTTACATTTTACACTGTACTTGCTAAAGTTTTACTACATTCTATACATATGGCATTCCGTGATGAAACCTGTTTCAGTAAGTATTTTTCTTTAGCTTGTAATTTTAGAATAACTTACCCCATGTAGATTTAGTATTTTTCTAACAATCACTTTTTAAAAGCTCTGTCAGTACCACTCATTTAAAAAATAATTATAGGAGATTACCATTTGGGTCATTTATTTTTTATCAGTGAAGAAATTCAAGATTTTTAAAGTCATCCTTTCTTCAAACTCTAGAATTTTGTGTAACATGACCTACAAATACCACTTAATTGATAATTAACCAATCTTTAATTTTTACTATTTATGTTTAGTTGCTTTTTAATATTAATGGCTATTTACTCTGTAATCTAATGGCAATACACAGGATCATTTGCATCTAATATTTAAGTATCATTAGAATGTTCTCTCTAAAATATTAGCTGCTCTTTCTGAGACTCCAATCCTAAAGCAGTGTGACATTGAATTTTGCAGACATGGTTGAAATTTCTCAATTTCCTAAATGTTCAGATATCTTGCCCTTGGAGTATAGACATGATGATGACATTTTTATAACACTATATAGTTTATAACATGTTTTTACTTTGTCTATTGGTCTCATTTGATAATAGCCCATCTGGCTAACATAGTTTAAATATGTGCTTTTTATTTTTTAAATCACTAAATAATGGTATATACTACATATGTCCTTTCTAAAAATTAAAGAGTTTTCTTTATTTAAGGAAAATATTTTTGAGAGAATTATTAAGTCAACAGCTTATACTGTGGCCACTTAACAAGAATCTATAGTTTTTCATTCTTTTAAAGATAAGTTCAGCTCTTACAAAAATAAACTATATTAGGTAAAGATGGATATTAAGAAAACATATTTTAATTTTTTCATTCTTTTATTTTATTATTCTGTTATTTCCTTGTGCTACTGGCTAAGAAAATGTACATTTGAATGATTCGATTTAATTTTTTAGTAATGATAATTCTTAAGCCAGCTGTATATAGGACACTTAAATAATAGTCTTAATTTAAAAGAAAAAGTATTTCTTAGAATACAATATCACGCTTAAACTTGGAATAGAATAATTTAGGATTTACGCCATACATAATTTTTCATTCCCTTTACATAATTGGTAACTGACTAAGTCAGTTTTCTTATTTTTTTTTACATATAGAAGTATCACTACTTTCTAATCTTAAATTAAGAATGAAAAACTATTGTTACTATGAATATATTTTCATTAACTGTGCTGTCTTTTCAACTTGCTGCTGAATCAGCCTGCATTGACATTCTTTGCCTTTCTGTGTCTTGTCTATCTTTACCGTTTCCATTAGATCCTCCTACTACTACCACCCTTCAGCCTACAATTCAGTGGCATCCCTCAACTGCTGACTTCGAGGATCTAGCAACAGAACCAAAAAAATTGCCCTTCCCATTGTCAACTTTGGCAACAATTAAGGATGACACAATTGGCACAATCATTGCTAGTGTAGTGGGTGGGGCTCTCTTCGTAGTACTTGTAAGTGTTTTGGCTGGAATATTCTGCTATAGGAGAAGACGGACGTTTCGTGGAGACTACTTTGCCAAGAACTACATTCCACCATCAGATATGCAAAAAGAATCACAGATAGATGTTCTTCAACAAGATGAGCTTGATTCTTACCCAGACAGTGTAAAAAAAGAAAACAAAAATCCAGTGAACAATCTAATACGGAAAGACTATTTAGAAGAGCATGAAAAAACGCAGTGGAACAATGTAGAAAATCTCAGTAGGTTTGAAAGACCAATGGATTATTATGAAGATCTAAAAATGGGAATGAAGTTCGTCAGCGATGAACAGTATGATGAAAATGAAGATGACTTAGTTTCACATGTAGATGGTTCCGTAATTTCCAGGAGGGAGTGGTATGTTTAGCAGCCACTAAATGTGACTTAACTATGTACAATGTTTCATTCATACTAGTTGATCATTTTCAGATTGTTCATACTTTTTCTTGAGGAATAATAAGCTTTTCAACTTGATTTTCAAGCTTACTTTTTATATTCTAATTTGACAAATGGAAATGTAAAATCTGGGTTCAGTGTATCTGAGCTGCTTTACAGTTTTTTTTTCAATGCTGTACTACTGTCTCAAGATTTAAATTTTAATGCAGAGTACTTTATTGGTCTGAGGCACACAGGTAAGAAGAAATGTCAACATTAAATGAATGACTTTTTTGGTACAAAAATTAAAAAAAAAAAAAAAGGAAACTACCTTGGCATTGTGTATTAAATGTTTACCTAAGACTATAATCTCAAGTAAAATGTTTGTTAAACATATACCTCTCAAAATTTATCACCACTAAATGATACTACATCAAAATTGACTATAAAACTAATTCAAGAAATGTTTATATATATTTTTAGTATACCAAAAATTCAGCCTGATGAAACACCTTTTCTTTTCAAACATTATTTTCTCTGTTTCTATACAAATGGAATCTTTACCTCTGCATTTTAATGAGCCTTGCCATAATTACTGTAGAGTGGCTTTTCAAAGGTATTTTGTTGCACTAAAAACTGTGGTAGTAAACTCAGTGAACATGATGTGTGGAAGAGCATAATTAGCTGATCAATATTTTTGTCCAAAATACATACAAGAGTAATAAAAACATGCCTTTTAAACATGATAATTACTATAATTTTTTCATCTCTGGAGGGCAATGCTTATATTGTCATGTGAACATAGGTTTTGGTACATGAAGTGGTAGTTTTGTTTTAATGATTTATGTCCTAAATATAAGAATAATAATGAAAAGATGGTACATAGTTTAATAGAGTGCAGAGAGAGCATTTCAGTATATGGAAAACCATGGGTAAAACAAGCATTGGAGTACCATTTTTAGAAATGAGACAAATATTTCAGCCAAGAATCTGTGCAGAGAATTTTGTAGACCATCTTGTTTTAGTCATTTATTCTTGATGTTGTTCAAATGGATAAATATATAGGAAAAAAATAGAATAAACTTGGAAATTTGAGATTTAACAAGAAAAAAATCTGAATTATAGAACCAGTCACTAGCACTTGCTGATGGATATTGACAAACCATCCCCCTTTTCCTCCTAAATGTATGTATGTGTTTCAAGATTTTTGTTTTTCCAATTAAAACTGGAAACATCATGAGGTCCTTTTGTTTTGTTTTTTGTTTTTTACATAATTAAGTATATCCTTTCCAAAAATCATGTATCTTTTGAAAAAGAAATCTTACCTAAATCTTCAAATGTGGATCTTCTTTGTTAGGTAATTAAATTGCTTCTACAATGGAGTCCTATACAATTATAATGATGACAACTATTTTGAAGACCAAAGTATATGTTTTATCTGTTGATGATTCATTTGAAAAAAGGATTGTGTAGAATTGCCTTAGGTGTTTTGCCAGGGAGTTGAAATAGAAGTTAGCAGGAGAATCATAAATTAAATAACTTATTTTGTTAATAAAATGGCAAAGTAGGTCCTTTTTTTTCACCTTCCCAATCCTCATCAAATCTAAAAAAATGTTTTTATAAGGCAAAGTTCTAACATGTTCATAGAATTTTGCAAGTAGTGAAGGCTTTATTCTCAGTGATTATAACCTAGTTTCCTTTATTTTAACTAGCAGTATTTTGTGGAAGTTTGAAATCTATTTTATTTCTCTCCCTCAAACACTTAGTATAACAGTAAAGTGTTGGTTAAGGATACAGTTAAGTTCACTGATGTTTTGTTAAAAATATTTGGTTTAAGTATGGCTAACCACTGACCAATATTAAGACTCTTTGGTCCCAATCATCGGAAGAAAAACTTTCTTGATAATACCTTATGATCGAAGTGACTTTATTTTTTTATTTAAATGTTAGCAATGATATGGCCATAAGAAAGATGAGTCTAAATCTTTTTTCCATGGAAGATGCAAATTTGTGGCTTCTTTGAGCAAAATATGCTCTTTAGAATAGTGGTTTGAAGTGTCATATGAATCTGAGAATGGTAATCCCATTTAGAATATTGTACAAATCACAACTTGAGTCTAATCTTAAGGAAATTAGCAATGTATTCCAAGAACTGTATTTTAAAATATAAATATCTACTTAGTGATCATGAACTTTCTTTTAAGTAGTGGCCATTGTGTGGTTAGGGTTTTTTGTTTAGTTTTTGTTGGTTTTTGTTTTGTTTTGTTTTTGGCAGTAGAGAGTGACATGGAACAGTGCAAGTGAGTATTTGATATATTCTGCATCCTTTCTAAATCATTTGGCAAGCTACTAAAAGACTTCAGAATTTTAAGAATATGATATGATACTAGTGCTTAAGACTTTCTGAAGCATTGCACTGTTGTTTATTAGAGCTTTATGTATGTTTACTGTACATAGAGACTTGTTTGTAAACACAGTCATATTAATAAACAGTTTTTTTAATTACTTTTTGAATATCAGTAATGTGCACAGCTAATTGATGTATTGAACTCCTGCTCTCTTCTTGGAAAAGGTAGAAGAATAGTTTTACTTTATTTTGGCCGTGTTTATATTTATTACCTTTATATTTGAACTGGTTTTTCATTTTTGTGTTCACTTTAGAGTTTTCTTTCACAGTGGTTAAAGTACTTCAGTGATACAGTGGAGATGAATTCAACTCTTTGTTTTTCCGTTTTTTGCATTTTTATTAAAATATGTTGAAACTTTAATAGGCTAGGGGTTGACTTTAAAAGTGGTATTTGAGAAGTACTTTATAGTTGAAAGATTTAGTATTTTACCATGTGCCTGAAAGGTTTCTGTTTGATAAGTCTAACATTAAAGAAACCATTAGGGTTTTTCAGTAGCAGGTATTGCTTCTGATAGCCATATATAGGAAAGTAACAATGGTAAGCCTGGCTGAATGTTAGCATAAGGAGCTATAGGAAGTACAATGTATAAGTGCAGAAATTGAGAGAAATGTAGCAATATTAGATGCAAAAACATCTGATTTTAGTTTGATTTTGCTTTTGGTAAATACTGCTGAAACAAAGTATGAACAAGAAGTTGTTAATGTGTGGAAGTAATCAATGTAAAGTGTAAGAAAGGAAGAAATGGTACCCATATTGATTTTTTAATTCTAACAGGGGAATGATTTACAGGTTGGATTGTTTTTCCTATTTACTTGTTAATGTATCATCCATAAAAAGCTCTTTTCTCAAATTTTTGATATATTGAGATATATTTAGTTTTAATTTGTACCAGGGATTTTTTTTTTTTTTAACCAAGTTACTTATCAGGTGGTAGCCCCAATAGCCGTTCAATAAATCTTTAAATAAAAGTTTTTTTTAAAAAATTCTTAAGAGGCATATTTCTGTTACAAGCCTATGGCTCTGGATTACCTTCTTTGTCCGCATTATAATTTTTGTTGGAGAAAGAGAGAGTGTGTGTGTGTAACCTAGTTTCCTTTAATTAATGATGTTTTGTGGAATTAGAAACCTATTTTATTTCTCTTTCCAAACAAGACTATATCAGGTTAAGGATACACTTAAATAAAGTTTGAGGAAGCATCTAAGTTGGCATGTTAGCCATTATAAAATTTACTTTTAATTAATCATAAAAGTCCTCTCATATATACATATCATCAGTATGTATATACATTCTCCACAGTCATGAATTATCTTCTCTCTCTAGTCCTAGCAGTTAAAATAAATTTTAAATGTTAGCTGTGACTTTGACGTAAGTCAAATTTTTATATATTAGCTTTCAGTTTGGAATTAACACATTTCATAAAATATTTTTTAAGTTGGCATTTAGTGTTTTTAACTTGTTGCTTGTGAGCTGCTTTGAGTAGGAATGACATTGCTTCTTATTGTTTGTAGTTACCTTCTCCCTGTTCCTCATTTCTGACATTTAAAATTATGGTACAGGGACTTCCCTGGTGGTCTGTTGCTTAAGACTCCACGCTTCCACTGCAGGGGGTGCAGGTTCCATCCCTGATTGGGGAACTAAGATCCCACACGCCACGCGGCTCGGCCAAAAAAATAAAATAAAATAAAAATTAAATAAACACTGTTATAAAACCTAAAATATTTTAAGATAAAATAAAATTTGATACATTTTCCCCCCTAAACTTTAAACTATTTTAGAGCAAGCAGCAGTTTTTTTCAAATAACGTACAATTTGACTGGATTAAGTTTGGTTTCATTCTTGTTATACCAATAAAAATTCATGCATGAAAGAATCTTTGGAATAGTGTACAGAGTATACCAACTTTTCTGTGTTTTTTTAAAAAATTGTTTCTGTTTATGCATTTCTGTTTTCTTCTATTCCAGTAAGCTGCACTTTTTTAAAGTACATGTCTACTTTGAGTTGAGTAGTGATAGGTTTCCATCAAGAGCTTGAAACCAAACATTGCTTACAAAAGCTTTTGCTATATATACCTACCCTTGGGGTCATTTCTTTTCTTGAACCTTGATAATAGTTATTTTATCATGTTCATTTCAATTTTGAAGGATAAAATATGATTCAATTTTGTGATGTTTTATTTCACTTGCCTTTTAGTTAATAGCTGCTGTTTGTTCTGGCTGGGCACTATGGATGAAGCCTAGTGAAAGTGAGTTTAGCAGAATAACTTTAAAGTATAAATCTCAAAACTTGAAAATAATTCAAGGCCTTATTTCCTTTCATGCATAATACTTCTACATAGACATGATACCTAATTTCACAGTCTCAGTTATGAGAAATATCTCAGGGAAAACCTAGTCTTGAAGGGACAGTTTGATCTAAAAGCTAGAGGAAACAAAACATAGAGGCTTTGACCTTCCTGTTTAAAAAAAAAGTTATTATTAAAAAATATGCAATAGTAAGACAGAATAATGAAGTGAATGTTCATGTACCTGCTTCAGTTATTGTCAGTTCATGGTCAGTCTTGTTTTATTTAAATTTCTGTCTATATAATCCCTCCTGCCATTAGTTCATCTGTAAATATATCAGTATGTAGCTCTAAAAGTTAAGGAACATTTAGAAAAAGTAACCACAGATTCATTACCACACCAAAAATGAATAATTCCTTAATATCAAGTATCCAGTGAGTGTTCAAATTTCTAATCATATACTTTTGCAGTTTTAGCTAGTAACCAAATGTGATCCATACATTGGTTGGTTGAGATGTCTTTTAATCTGTGTGTTCTCTGTGTGCTGTTCCCCACTCCCGCACTTTTCCCATGCAGTTTTTTTGGTGAAGAAACAGCTTCATCTGTCCTGCAGTTTTCCAGTTTGGATTGTGCCAGTTGCTCCTCTGTATTTTCTGTAAGTTGACAGATCTAGAGCCTTGATAAGCTTAAGGTTTAATTTGGGGGGCAAGGTTACTTCAGTGGTGGTATGTTCCTCTATCAGAAGGCACATAGTCTTTACCTCGTTTTCTTTCAATATTAGCAGGCATTTGATGCTCAAAGCCTAGATCTACTAACAGGGAACCTACATAATTTCTAGATCTATTAACTCTGTTTTTTTACCGTACCATGTGCTTTGATGTCTTAATAATTATGTTCATGCTGCTCCCTTTACCTGAAATACCCTTTCCTCCTTTTGCCATATTGGGAAACCAGTCCATATTCAAGGTCCAGCTCAAATTATAGTTTTATGAAACTTTTCCCTTTAGAATTAATAATTGCTGTTCATAATTCTTTTTTATCAACTTATATCTCCTCTATTGTAACCTCACATTTTATTCTAGTTATTATCTTCTTTAGATCAGTGCTCTTCAATACTCTTGACTGTGCCCATCAGTTAAAAATTAGTATGTACTCCTAATACGTATAAGTTTATAAACTATATATGTGCTACCATAGAATTTTGCTATATGCATTATAAAATATTCAAAAAAGACAAATTTTTAATCTGTTGAAATAACATTTTAAAATACTAATTATTTTCACTAAAACAGTAATATTTGGGTAAACAATATAATTGTGCTTCATTTTAAAAGTTAACTTTTTTTCTTGCTAAAACATTTTTGAGAAAACCATACAATTGAATGTGCTTCATTTTTTTTTAATCTTGGTTTTATACTTTTTGATTCAGTGATTCAAAGTTTTAAGTCCATGTTGAGTATATGTTAACACTTGTTTTTAGGTATGAAAGCTAAGCTACCTCTTGAAAACAAGTAGATTCAAATGAAAGAAGTTCATTGTTGGGAACCTTAACAGTTTTCATCCCAACTACTGTTTTTAGAGCTAGTCTTCATGTTCAAGGTGTTTGGTTTTTCAGTATCATGCTAATCACCACTCACATTAGCTATTTCAGCACAGTATGGGTTTAGTGTGAGGTTTGTTGTTAATAAGAGTGAATATAAATTTGTTTTATTTGGTTTCTAAATGTATTTGATTGGGGGGGGTTTGATTTGTCACATCTGATTAGATTGCCATGGTTTTATTTCATAATGTAACTGGTAAAGTTTATGTATTAGGAAGAAGTTATTTGCATTGCCATTTTTGTGGGGTTTTGTTGTTATTTGTGCCTACATTATTGGTGTTATCTTACATTCTGTCAGTTCTTTGCAGGAATGGCATTTACTTGGATTAAATGCCTACTAGTATATAACACGGATTAACAGATACCCTCACTTCGTTTATGAGTCAGATGTTCACCTGTCAGAGCACGCATGTCATGCCTCCTTTACATTTTTGACTTTTAGTTAAATCTAGATAAGTTTTTAGTTCATTCAGCTGAGCTCCCATACATCACAATATGTCTGTCACAGGATGCTGTGTTGAGAGGGACAACCAAGTGAAGATGTAACTGTTTACTTACTTTCATTCTGGAACTGTCCCACTCCACACTTCCTATAGGAAATTTTGGGTGCCCTGTGTGGCAGGGTGCCACCTGACAAGTGGACCAACTAGGGCTACCAGTGCCAATCCGTACTAGTACAATGGTAATTTTTATTAAATGCCCTCTCCCTCTCTTTTTTTAGAAAAGTGATGATTTCTTCCTATACTTCATTGGAAAATAAATATTTTTATGGATTCTCTGACCCTACCTTGCGGCTTTTGCTCTATTGTGAGGACAGGAACTGTGTAAAATTTATCCTTGCATTCCTAGCACAAGGCCTGGCACATGTCGGTTACTATTGGTAATTTGTTGGATGAGAAGCTGAGGAGACTGTCCTGACCCAAATAGAGGACTTTTATTAAAAAATAGTGAGATAAATATTTGGATGGATATAAAGGCTTAGATGTCATATTGTAAAGATAAGCATTAAAACAGCTATTGAAAAATAAAACAGTGGGACACATGGGGAAAATTTGGTAATACAGTAACATGTATTATGGGAATATATGAATTTAAACCCAAATGAAAGTTGGGAAGATAAGTTTGTAGGGTATTACATTAAGCTGTGAATCAATCCATGGCATCACAGAAGTTTTGGTGGAGGAAATGAAGAAAAAGAGGGATGAAACTTAACATCTCAATTGTTGGGATTTGGTGTTTTAATGTAAGTGTAAAAAGGGACTATGGATTTCTGTACTCACCCATTTTAAATGGTTTTAGCAAATTGCCAGAAACACGTATTTTAGTGTATGGAATAGTATTTAACTTTTTTTTTTTAATTAATTAATTTATTTATTTATTTTTGGCTGTGTTGGGTCTTCGTTTCTGTGCGAGGGCTTTCTCTAGTTGCGGCGAGCGGGGGCCACTCTTCATCGCGGTGCACGGGCTTCTCACTGTCGTGGCCTCTCTTGTTGCGGAGCACAAGCTCCAGACGCACAGGCTCAGTAGTTGTGGCACACGGGCTTAGTTGCTCCACGGCATGTGGGATCTTCCCAGACCAGGGCTGGAACCCGTGTGCCCTGCATTGGCAGGCAGATTCTCAACCACTGCGCCACCAGGGAAGCCCAGTACTTAACTTTTAAAAACTTTATAGTGCCTCAGTTTCAGATGTGAATCAGGTGAGCACGTGTTTGAATAGCCTTTACGTAGGCTTTATTCACTTGTATCAGAGTGATAACAAAGATAAACTTTAATTCAGTTTAATATCTGTAATATTTGTGTATTTCTTTTCAAAAATTAATGAAAGTTATTTCTCATATCTGTATTAAATTTTTTGTATGATTTGTAACTGATTTTTGATAGCTTTCTCCATAAGACATATGCATGGTGTCTTTAATTATGGATAGTATACTTTGGTTGTATTGAGGAATGCTGTTTTTCTGTTTTTCGAGGTGAGTTTCCAATGTATGTGGGTTAATAAGCAGCTGTGATAACAGAAAGATGTTCTTTTGGGAGACATGCACCAATCCTTTAATACTAAATATTTTAATGCTTTTGTCTTTTTGTTTTCTGCTGCTTGGAAGCATACAATTAGATTTAGTAGAACATCTCCTTAGGTGATGGTAAGGTAATGTTGCTTCATGTCAGTCACTCAGTAAACTAGCTTAATGTTTAAAAATGCCAAATTTTTATACATTTGCTTAGTTAAATTTTTTTTCTCCTTGTAGTGGTTTTGTTGGAATATAGAGTCTATGTAGATTATGAGGACAGGGATGTGGGGAGGCAGTGTTGGGGCTAAATTCTCAATTTTCGTCAAAATTCTTTGACTTGAATGCAAGAAACTTGAGCTCTTCCTTTGCATTTCATACTAGTGTTCATCACCCTTTAATACTTTTAAAATCTTAATACTCTTAAATATATTATTTCTTCTTTTCTCAGTAAGTTGAAGAATCAGAAAAGGAAATATGATATATATGTCATATATGTACTTAATCAGTTTACCTATGTAGAGTAGGATATCCAATTGGTAAATGGACTCTACCTAACTTTTCTTCCACTTCCTCATTTCAGCACTTACTAGCCTGTTCCAGTACTAAGAAGAGTTGTGCAAAAAATGTTAGAGATGAATAAAGAATGAATGGAACCAAGTGAAATAAATATGCTCAAATTAAGATAGAAGGAAGAGTTACAGTATACATACAGTCAACTCTCAGTTATGGAATTCTAGAGCTAGAAATTAGAAGACTAATGGGATAGAATTGGATAAGTAGACCGTAATTTAAATGTTTAAAGAATAGTATCTATATAGACTTGAGAATTACTTCAGGATATTAAAAATAGTATATATTCAGAGTTGGGAATTACATTAGGATATTAAAAGTCTGATTTTGATTTATTACTTACAAAGCACTACCAAATTAAATATTATTGCTAAGATTAAATGAAAGGCTTTCTTGTAGGAGGTGTGAGGTTTGATGAAGAATTTATAATGATGTGTTGGGATTGAGTGATATATATATATATATATATATATATAATGATGTGTTAAGATTGAGAATCTTAATTTGGGCTAATTATATTCAAAGAGTAACCTGAGTTTCTGAAAAATAATTTCAGAAGTATTAAATAAATATGGTATTAACTTTGTCATTATCATCAAAATAAGAACACCCAAATTTAAATTCTCCACGCTTGGGCAAAAGTGATAGGACCACTTTATTCCTTAGCAAAAGAAAATTTTCCATTAAAGGGAAATCTTTTAACTAGTGTAGAATAGGTAGCATACTTGACACATTGGGATTTTTTATTTTTGCCACTGACAAGGTGTATGACCTTGGTCAAATAACCTTGGTCATGTAATCTTAATAGGTTTCAATTGGCCTATTGTTAAAAACCGAATACAAAACTATAACTTACATGGTGGGAAAAGTGATAGTGTAGAAGAGAAGACTGGCCCTACATCATCCCAAGTCTTTTTTCTACATTTATAAGAGCAGAGCAATACTTGACTGGCTTGGTTTTCAAATCTTTTTCTCATGTAGCACATATTCAAATGGAGTTAGTAGTGATTAGAGAAATGAGCAACAACACGAAGATAAACCAGATATGTATTAGCAAATGAGGGTAACATCCTGAACAATGAAGCTGGTTATATTGTTTAAAATAATTGTATATTTTTAGATTCTATTCAGTATTTGAAAGATTATCAGATTGGGTTCCTTGGCGCTCATTGGTATAAGATTTTTAGTCTAGAATGAGGCTAATAAAATGAACCATTAATAAACAAACCCAAGATCATTAGTTTGCTAAAGAAATGTTTATAATTGGCAAGAAAGTAAAACATTGTTTTTAGCAATCTAAAACACCACATGAATCACATTTTAATATGAACAGTTGGGAAATGCTTCTAAATACACTATGTATGTTTTTGGAAATACCATGATGGTAAGTAGGTGAAACATATTTCAAAACTGATAGTGCTTAATTCTATTTAAATTTGTCATGTATGGATTCCAACAGTAATTGTAATTATTTAAGGGTGTATATGAATGTCAATTTAATTGAAGACTAAGAGTTCTGCATTTCCAAATAGGGGACCCAAAAGGAGAGACTACGTTAGATGTTGCGAAAAACCATTCTTTCCCAAAAAGGGCTTACAGGTGGAGGCTTCTATCCTGCCCTAACCTAGCTTTATTTCACCCTGTGTTCTCTCCTATTCATCGACTGAATGACCTTGGGCAGAATATTTAACTTTAGAATAGCAGTATCTTCATGTATAGAATGTTACCTTAAATATCTTTCTTACTGGTTAGAAAGATAAAATCGTGTATATTGAAGGTTCTTTGTAACTGATGGGTCGCTCCACAAAATTCAGTTATTGGATTTAATATGGCTGAAATTGTCAAAATAATACCTACACATAAGGATTGATGGTTTTGTCATATCCGTAATACTTATATTTGAAAATAATTTTAGTAAATTCCTTTAATTGGGAGTTCATAAAGTAGGGTGACTTTTTTTTAGAATTGTGTGAAATGCTAACTACTAAATATGTTTTTAACATCCTTTCTTATAAAATTTTGTGGTGCAGACTGGAAAAGAGAAATTGGTATTCAGAAATGATAGAGTGTGTCTATAGCCAGGAGACAGGGAAGAATTTACATAATTTTGTAGTATAGACACTATCTTAAAGTGTAATTTGTATTAAATGTGTGTGAATTAAGGGAAGTTATCTGCAGCAAGTACTGTTTTAATAATACTTATATTTTAAAATCTTAAATTTTGCAATGTCACTTTTTGACTATTAGGTCTGGGATATTTTCTGGTTTTTGGTGGTGTTTTCCCTTTCTTGAAGGTTTTTGGTTTCTTTCATAGAATTTCTTTTAATAGAATGAAAGGTAAAAATCTATTCAATACATTGTTGGCTAACTCCATTAAGGAATACTGAATTTTTTGTTTTTTTTATCACCTTTTAGAGTAAGAACTTAGTTTTCATCCTTTTCTCTATCTTCTTTTCTCATCCAGACATTCTTTGCCCGTTGACAGTAGGTTCACTCATTGATACCTGACTGGGGATATTCTTTTCATAACTTTAAAAAAGTAAAGTTGGAGTGCTAAAGTGACATCTTGCAAGGAATAAATGTGTTAGCATAATGCTACAAAAAGTAACGAATCAAATTTGGGGTCTTCTAAGCTTGTGGTTGGATAACATACTTAATCAGTCCTTGCACATTGTAGAGATCAGAGGACACAAACTCAAGAACTCTTAAAATTGTTTGAAAAACCTAATTTTTGTTACTTTACAGAGGTTCCACTTAAGCAGACCTCTTCTATAGCTGTAGCTGGAGCTGTAATTGGAGCTGTCCTTGCCCTTTTCATCATTGCCATCTTTGTGACTGTGCTGTTGACTCCTCGAAAAAAGAGACCATCCAACCTTGACAAAGTGTAGGTAAATTTTTTGCTTGTGTTCAACTGTGAATATTCAGTATGTGGCAGTCTTTATCTTTACAGCTACTCATATGAGAAGTGTCTGAGGGATGGAAGTAAAGATACTGTTAGGTCTTTGTAAGATGACTGGTTTTGTCAGAAAGTCTGACTACATTTTGGTAAATAAACAGTTGCAAGGGGCTGCTAGAGACAAATATATTAGACACCTTTTTAACCTACAGTATATTACATATCTTTCCAAATGGTAACATAATGACTCTATGTTGTCCTGCCTTCTGAGTAAAAATGCAGGTCTTCCATGAAGTAGTTGAAAGACAGATATAAAAAATCTTAGAAGTTTAAATTACTTCTTTAAATTGTTTATGCCTGTCTTATGTATAGATATAACTAACTTTCAACTGCCAAAAGTTATTTAATACATTGAGTTTTAAAGCTTTTATCTTAAAGAAATTTGGTTTTGGTGTATTACAAAATGTGCTTTTATTTAAAGAGAAAGCAATGTTTTGGACCTAATCATGAGATAGAATTATAAAACAGAAATTGCACTCTGTTGTATAATCAAAAGACCGAAGTCCCAGTTCACTTAATTCCATCAGCAGCTTTTGTTGCTTCATCTGTGAAATGTGAATAATACTTTTCCTGCTTACCTCATATGGCTGTGATAAGAGTAGAATAAGATGATGTTTATGAACTGTGAAGTTCTATACAAATGACATTATTTCTTGTGTGGTTATTAATGTTTTTATATGAGGACATGAGGCTGGCTTGAAAGAATGTATTTCTTCTGTCTTCATAAATGCTTTGTGTATGTCTCTGCCTCTCTAATCTGACACAGTTAGAGCACTGATCTTTTTGGATTAAGGACACCTGGGTGTTAGCTCTATTACGATCAAATTAGTGGTATGATCATGAACGAGTCACATCACCTCCATGAACCTTGGTTTTCTCACCTAAATAACTTATGGCATCTTGGAGCTATACATTTGCTGTGATTTTTGTTACATTAAAGGAAATAATTACCTTAAATAAAAGGACTATAAAATACCCTTTTAGTCTAATACCTGTAAGACCGGATTCCTCTAATATTTCAAGAGTATCTAGCTTGTGGTTAACTTCATCTTAGTTGCCAAATTATCTCAAGCTTTTCTATAATTTCAAAAACATAATTTACTAGTAGGCTAGTAATTACATCCATGTAATCATTTTATTTATTGTTTGAATTCTGTTCATTTAAAATATTATTTCATGCCCACATGGACAAGTGAGAATTTGTAATTTCTTTGGCCTCTATAGCTTTCATCCTCTTTATCTTTTAATATAGGTAAAAATTTTATTTGATTTACTGATCTCAATTACTGAAAATTAGTTATCTGTGATCTTCAAAAGTAGGAGAATATATGAAAACTTATTTTCTAAAATGCAGAGAGCTACAAGATATATTTAATTCTATTTTTGTTGTAATGCAACAATTTAAAAATATATGAAAATACTTTTTTTTGGTAGATTAGGTCATTTTGGCAAAGATAAATGCATTCCCCAAGGATGTAATGGTCTCTTTATTTATTTCAGGTGCCAAGATTTATAATGGTTTGTAGATTGAAAATCTTAATTTACATGATGAATATTCTAAGAATGACCATGGCTTTTGAAAACTAATTATGGAAGTATTTCCAAAATATAGTATAAACTTTTTTTTTCATTATCATTTTAAGATATAGTCTTTTGAATCACTTTTATGATACTTGGAGGAAAGTGTTTTCCATTACACATGTTTGACTATATTTAAAATGTTGGTAGGCGTAAGTCATATGTAAAAATGTGCAGTACTTTATTAATCATATACTAGATTACTTGCTTAATAATAATGTTCAAAAAATACTTCTATTTGCTTCTTTTTTAAATTTTTCAAAGAATTGTTTATTTCAGATTAGTCCTAAACATTAGAACCTTTAAAACCAGTTCACTTTTTTGTTCCAATTATGATTGATTAATGGAAATATAAGAACTGAATTAAACATGTATGCTAATACAAATATTAGTATGAGGAAAATATTCTCAAAACTTAAGCGAATCTTGAATGTTTCCCCCACCCACCTTTTTTTTTGTTTTTTTGCTAAAAGTGGCAATCGCATTTTTTAAACTTTTTAATGCAGGATCGACCTTCCACCCACACATAAACCACCTCCTATGTATGAAGGACAGTCCCCCCCTTTGCCTCAGAAAGACCTTCTATATCAGGTAAGTGTTCCCGAGTACATGTAAAATAAAATGAAATAAAAAATATTAAGCAACGTATATTATTTGTTTCAAAATATTATCTAGTCATTATACATTAAATATTACATAATAATATATAATCATTTCTCTGAAACATTCAGGAGATCAAATTTAGTCTACAGATTGGTAAGAAAAGAAGTTATGGCCAGTATAGGTAAGACAAATCAACACTGTCTTAGGAGTACAAATATTTACTAAAAGCTTATGGCTGAAGACTTATTGTTAATAAAGTTTTATTGACATACAGATCCATTGTAAAATATGCATTTTTATATAAAATAAAAGGTAGAAAAATTGAATGGTAGGGTATAATGTATGATGGAGAGGTTTTTCTCCTTGGCATATGTATTTTATTTTTGTTTACTTTTCAGTATATGCAAGGTTTTCAGTATATGCATCTAAGTTTTAGCATTCCTTTATTTAGCAACAAAAGGTTTATATTCCAATTTAAAATTCTGGGCATGAATATTGGGCCCCATTTTACACTTACGATAATTTAAAATTTCTTTTGGAATCAGTTTACACTAATTCGTGTGAAAGTATTGATTCAATGCTTCTGTCTTAGATTCTATATCTAGATTAATATGCTCTACTTGGGAAAGTTGAAGCCATAATGCTTTTATTCTTAACTTTAATTGTCTTGTTTTTGCTTTTTTCCTCTATCACCCATGCAGCCTCCTGGGGCTCTAACCCTGTATTGGGGTTTTATTACCTGTGACACTATAATATTTTTCTCCTAAATTACGTCCTGTGTCTTCAGCTTGAGTAAGGCAAAGGAATATTTCTGTTAAGATGTTCTCAGCTTCCGCTCCTAGGTTGACCATATAATCAGTCTCCTGCCTGAGCATGGGGCAGGGAGGAGCATTCCGTGGCATGTGCACTCACTGACAATGGGCACCACCTTTGTCATCTTGCACAAGTTTGGTGTCTTAGGGATGAAGATGCGCCATCTTTACAGAACTCTTGTTTTCACATAAAGAATACAGCCTCACATCTTTTTTGGCAAATAAATTAACTTGACAAGTAGTGTGAAATGTCAACAAAATATTTAGCTAAAGGTGTTGTTAACTGCTGCAGATGGATAGCTGTCTTTCTTCCTCCACAAAGCTAGTCACTAACTGGAGGATTTCTAGATTTAGGTGTGGGAATTTTTTAAGAATGTTATTAGTAATTTTTTAGTACAACTCTAATTGCATATAATTTTATTCCTGTCCTTAAAATCAGTTTATTTACTTGTTATTTAATATTTTCAAATTAAATATTTACAAAAGCTTATGAATTGAAAAAAAATTATTTGGCTCAGATCATGTGTCCTGGGTTTTAGGTAAGAAAATATAATCTCTATATATGTAAGCGCTGCTAAATAAACACAAAAGGAAGATTTTTCTCGGATGACTTGACAGTGGTACAAACTGCAGTTTTTATCCTTGGAGTCAGAGAAGTCTTCCTGGATGGATCAATTTTGCAAGTAGGATTTTGATACATGTGATAAAATTACTCAGTTGTTGATTAGAGTAAATTGCATAATCACAAGCATAAATCTAGGTGGAAATGAACAGTTATGTGAAAGAGTAATGGAAATTTTAGAAAGGAAATTGGTGGGACAGCATCTGCAGTGGATAACAAACATTGGACTTTGGGAGTCAGAGACCATTTACATTTAGTACTATTGTGACTTTTTCCTCATCTGTTAAATTAAGGTGAAAAACATGATTGATTGTTTCCCTCTTCTAGCTATAAAACTGAGTCTATAAAATATTGCTAAGGGTCAGCTGGTTGCTGTCATTTTGCTTAGGAGAGTCAAAACTTGAGTTGGAGATGAAATAATTCTTAATTCTATAAAGATTTTGAGAATAATTTAGGCTAAAATCATTATCCATCAGTAAGATAATTTGTTATGATTCATGTGTTATAATGCCGTATGGTAATTATATGGCTGTCTGCGTTTTAATTAATGTTGTGTTATCAAAATGCAAAATACATAGGACTGTTTCCTGGTTACCAAGAAATCTGTAAGTGTGTAATTACTATCTAATTATTTTCATGCAGTGATAGCGTGCTGTAATAGTAAATGCCTTCATAATGTTCCGCTTCAGTAGATAACTTGTCAACTTTAAACTCATGAGGTAATTCCTAATTGAAGTCATTAGTCCCTAGCCCTCACAGCCAGGCCATGCTCCCAAATATTACCATGGCTTTAAGGAAGAGAGTCCCACTTGTTCTACCCCATCAGTGTTCTACCCTTGGGAAACCACAGAAAGAAAGAGTTCCTTACTACTTAACTTTTGTCTCCCCTGCTTAACCATTACTTTTGTGATGATAGTGCCAAAACTCATACCTGAGAGTTTTCCCTCTAAATATAAGTTAGGAGGATGAGGCCTGGTATTGTGAGGAGGTGATTTCCTTGAGTGGGAATGGAACTATTACCATAATGCAGAGAAGATGCATGGAGGCACACATAAGTATGAGGGAAATAGAAAGAAGAATGTCTTGCCTGAAGGCAAAGAATAATTAATACCACCAGCTTGTCATGTTATTAGTTGATAATCCTAGAAAAGTGAGTCTTCATTTAGGAAACAAATACTAACTCAGGACATTTTATTTTCTTAACATTATAGGTAATAAGTAGATATATTTTTGGTACAAAAAAATCCAAATACTACAGAAATTTAGAGTTAACGGTTAAAGTTCTGTTTCATCCCCCTATCCCCGAATGTATTATTTCTTTCCCTAGAGGTCACCATTGTTAGAAATTTAAATATCGTCCCAGACTTTTTCCACAAGTTTACTTTGAAGCATACATCGTCCATATTTACATCTACAAGTAGTTTCTTTAAAAACATAAATGTGGTCATAGAAATTGCTTTTTCCACTCTATTACCAATATTTTTCAGAGTGACTAATGTTGCCACCTTTATCAAAATCCTCTGGGTTATTAAAAATGAAGATTCTTGAACACACATTCAGTTTTACTGAATCAGTATCCCAGGGCTTGGAGACAATGGGCATTTTACCTAGCTCACCAGGTGAATTTTAACGCACATTCAGGTTTGAGAACTATTGCTATTTCTCTGTCTGGTTCTTAATGGCTGTAATAGTATTCCATTGTGTTGATATACCACAATTACTTAATGATATTCCTAGGTTTTTTCCCTTTTTTTTTTCTATTACAGTAATTGCTGCATTGAGTGTACTTTTATATACTTTATTGTACACATGTATTCATAAAGTATATGCAAAGAAATAGAATTACTGTGAATATTTTTTACATTTAAATATGTGTCACATTGCTGGCCAACCTAGCTGTATTAATTTATATTCCCATAAACAGTATATTAAAACCCATTTCCCTCTCTAATACTGTTCAGTAGAACTTTTGTTGTTGTTGTTGCCAGTTTGATAAAACTGGAAAAATAGTTCATTTAAAAGCTTCATAGATTCCTGGAAGAAGTTTCATAATTGATTGCCTATTTGTAGTTCTATAAACCACCTATTTGCATCTTTTTTCAAATTTTCAGTTACTTTTTGAACTTTCCTTGTTAATTTTTTAGCAGCTCTTTGATATGGACAGTAATCTTTTGTCTTATATTCGTCCCTTATTTTTTAACTTTATAGTGTCTTATACAGAACGTTTAAGTTTTTATGTAGTTAAAATCTCTTTATCTTTTTCCTTATAGTTTCTGGAAGTTATATATTATCTAAAAAGACAATTTCCCCCTCTCTCCCTGATCTGAAATGTTAAAAAATCATACAAAACTCTTCACAGTTTTATCGGATGTTTTATTTTATTTTAAATAATTTAAAACTTATGTTTGCTTATGATATAAGGTAGCGACCTACGTTTTTTCCCCAATGGTATAACCAGTTGTCCAAAAATTATTGAATTGTCTGTCCTTTTCTATGATTTGAGGACACTTTTATCCTAAAATAAGTTCCCATATATATTAGGTATATTTCTGAACTCTTAGTTCTGTTAATGTTGTTCTGTGTTTCTCTTCTTAAAGCAAGACAACACTGTTTTTTTTAATTTACTTTTTATTGAAGTATAGTTGATTTCCAGTGTTGTGTTAGTTTCTGGTGTACAGCAAAGTGATTCAGTTATACGTACATATATATAATATATATATATAATATATATATATATATAATATATATATACATACACACACAACATATGTGCGTGTGTATGTATATATATACTTTTTCATATTCTTTTCCATTATGGTTTATTACAGGATATTGAATACAGTTCCCTGCGCTATACAGTAGGACTTTGTTGTTTATCCATTCTATATATAATAGTTTGCATCCGCTAGTATTTCAGCAGAATTTACTATCTGGAAAAATTATGATTTTTTTTCCCCAGTAATTCACTATCATATATCATAGTCTTTAGTAAATTTTTGTAAATGTTCATCGCAGAGTGTTGTGGAGGAAGAGTGTTTCTACATTTTTTTTTTTTGAGTGGCTAATACATGCAAAACAGTATAAAAGGGTATTTTCTAAAGTCTTACTACCATTTTCCATTCCTACTTACCCTACCCCCACCACCTCCTACAGAAAACCATTTTTATCAATTTCTTGTTTGTCTTCATATGGTTTATGTAAAACATAGACAAGGAAACACACACACATTTTATCTTTTCTTGAATAAAAGGTAACATATATACACTGTTACATATCTTGCCATTTCCTCTTAAGATATACTGGAGCTCTTTCTTTTTGGGGTAAAAATCATTCTCATTCTTATGTCTACTAAGATTCTAATGTGTATATATTACATAGTTTGTAATGTCAAAATATTTTAACAAACCAGTAATGCTGCAGTGAATAGCTTTGTATATATGCTATTTTGTATCTATGCAAGTATAATCTGTAGGATACATTTTTAGACTTGATCTTGCTACATCAAATAGTAAATGTGTTTATAGTTTTTATAAGTACTGTCAAATTGTCCTCTGTAAATATTGCACTGTTTTGCACTCGTGTGAGTAATGTTTGAAAGTGCCTGTTTCTCCACATTCTCACCAACGGTATATGTATTCCACTTGATTATTGGTAATCTGATAGGTGAAAAATAGTAAATATATAATTGCAATTTTGCAATCTCATTATTAGCGAGTTTCAGCGTCTTTTCAAGTTTTAAAAGATCTTTTTTTTTTTCCTGCAAGCTGCCATTCTTTTGTGTGCTATTTAAAAATTTTATAAATAGATATGAAAATTTTTTGTTTTGATTCCAGCATGAATAATATGTACATTGTTCATTGGTATCTAAATTTGTGGTATACAGTGTTAAGTAAGATGACTCATATTCCCATAGATTTATGTGATAAAATAAGATTGAAAAATTAAGAAACTATGTTATGACTAGAGCCCTAATATTATCAAATTGTGTGGCTTTAGAAACATGATGGTCCTACTTGTTATCAAGTTGTGGAGTTAGAGATATGTCCTCCAGGTATCTTAATTTCAGTTACTAATCATACCATATTTCATTTATGGCTTTCTTGAACCTGTTCACCCTACTACTCTTTATAGTTTTATAGATTCTCATTATTTCTCCTCAAAACTCATCTTTCCAACATATCACTGCCAGTTTCCAATAGTATTTTTAGATAAGCTGTTTTTGCTAATTATTACTGGTCTGGTTTTCTCCCTGGATCTGAATATTTTAACGTGTTTCCAGATACCAGATATCAGTAGTTATGGGCTTTGGGGTCAGGGAGAAGGGAGAGAGGAAGAAGATAAAAGAATTAACATTTTTCTTCCAAATTCAAGGAAACTAAATGACTGAGTGGAATATTTAAGTAAATGAGCCCTGAGTATTTCTAGGATGGTTTTGCCCTAGAGTAGCAAAGTTTTCATCTGCATATTGCCTCCAGTTAATAGGTGGTGGTAATTATTGAGATAAGTAGTGAAAGAATTGTAGGGCCTTGTTCTGGTCTGAGGAGGGAAGAAGTTTTGTGATCAATGAAGCTTGGATGAAATATTGATTTATAATATTTATATTTATAAATGAATAATATCTAAATAATATATTCAAATAAAATATTAGTACAACCTCTGAAGTATAAAGGATTGGTATTTTTACTAAGAGCTCTACTAATCAATCTTATAAATGAGAAAAGATAAACCTACTTGATACGGTTTCATAAAGATTAATAAATTACCATATGCTACATCCTTAGAACAGTGCCTGGCACATAGTGAATACTATGTGTTTGCTGTTATTATCATTATTGTTAGTTAAAAAGAAGCTATGTAATTCTTAGAAAGTTATTAAAGAGACCAAGCAGTGAAATTATTTCAGTAGAAGGATAAAACTGTTACTACTTTGGCTCATGTAAACTCGGCATATATTGCTTTTGGAAATTATTGATACTTTTATTATAAGCTTAGCAGTGCTTGAAATGAAATTAAAATGGAGTTTGCATCTTTTGATTCATAGTTCCGTTTTGTTTTTTCTCTGTCATCCATTTATCAAACATATTTCTTAGGCTAATATGTCAGTATTGGGAATACATAGTCAATAAAACAGTTAAAAATTGTTGTCTTCATGGAGCTTACATTTTAGTGACAAATAGATAAATGCCTATGATGACGTTTTTTCCCCCATTTTTTGGAAAGAATTTTATTGAAGTATAATTGGTATACAGCAGATACACAAACACATACATACATACATACCCTAGAAACATCACCACAATCAAGATAATGTACATATTCATCATTTTCAAAAGTTTCCTGGTACCCCTTTGTAATCTTCCTCTCTTGTCATTTCCCTGCTCCCTTTCTACATCCCCAGGGAACCAACTACTAATCTGCTTTCTATCTATATACATTAGTGTAAATGTTCTTGAATTTTATGTAACAATCATACAGTAGATTCTCTTTTTTGGTCTTGCTTCTTTCATTCCACATAATGATTTTGAGATTTCTTCATGTTGTTTTGGTCTTTCCTTTATTCCTTTTAGATAGGTGTACCTTGTAGAGATACTACATTTTGTTTATACATTTACCTATTGATGGATATTTGCATTATTTCCAGTTTTGGGCTATTATAAGCAATGCTGCTATGAACATTTATGTATGTCTTTGTGTGAACATATGCTTTCATTTGTCTTGGGTAAACATGTACATGTGGAATGACTGGGTCATATGGTAAATGTAACTTAAAAAGTGTAACTTTTTAAGAAAATGGCAAACTGTCGTCCTAAGTGGTTTTACCATTTATGTTCCCACCAGCAATGTATGAGTTGCTCCATACCCTTGCTACCATTTATTATGATCAGACTTTAAAAATTTTAGGTACTAATAGGTGTGTGGTTAGTTCATTAGTAGTTTAGTTTTTTCCCTAGTTACTAATACATGTAACGTTTTTTTCATTTGCTGATTTGTCTTCTTTAATGAAGTCTCTGTTCAAATATTTGCTCGTTTTTATTGGGTTTTTAAAAATTATTGGATTTTGAGAGTTCTTTATATGTTTTGTGTTATGGAATGCATGTTTGTGCCCCTCCCCCTCATTCATACATTGAAACCCTCATCACCAGTGTGAGGGTATTTGACAGTGGGACCTTTGGGAGTGATTAGGTCACCAAGGTGGAGCTCTCATAATGGGATTAGTGCCCTCAGTAAAAAGAGACAGGGGAGAGCTTATTTCTCTTTCTTTTCTCTGCCATGTGAGAGATTACAACAAGAAGGTAGCTGACTGCAAGCTAGGAAGAGGGCCCTCACCAAGAACCAAAATCTTAGACACATAGGAGGTTTGGACTTCCATAGAACTGTGAGAAATAAGTGTTTATTCTTTGCTTAAAGAATGGCTTCACCTATATGTGTTAATATACGATATTTGTTTTTCTCCTTCTGGCTTACTTCACTCTGTATAATAGATTCTACCATGCATAAGATAGATAGCTAGTGGGAACATGCTATAAAGCATAGGAAGCTCAGCTCCGTGCTCTGTGACGACCTAGAATGGGTGGGATGAGAGGGGTGTTGGGAGGGAGGTCCAAGAGGGAGGGCATACAGGTATACATATAGCTGATTCATTTCATTGTACAGCAGAAACTAACACAACACTGTAAAGCAGTTATACTCCAATTAAAAAAAGAAAAAGAAATTAAGACAGATTTAAAAAAAAAAAAAATGAAAAAAGAAAAAAAAAGAATGGCTTCACCTAATCCATGTTAATTTGTTACAGCAACCTGAGCAGAATAAGGCATTTTGATACAAGTCCTTTGTTAGATAATATGATTTGGAAACATTTTCTCCCATTCTCTTGGTCGTCATTCTCTAAACTTATTTTTGAAGAGCAGTTCGTAATTCTGAGGAAGTCTGATTTATATGATGGCAATGTAATGCCATGCTTTCTTTCTGGAATGTGGGTGTGTTGTGGTAATACCTATTTTTATTAGTTTCTATTAATTTGGTTAATATATTTTTATGATATATCATTTTTATTTTTCCTGTATAAGCATCAGCAATTAGGAAATTTAATGAAATATTTCAAAGACAGTAGATTTTCTTCGTCACTAGCATTCCTTCAGTATCTAGTATCCTCAGGAGACATAACTAGTGTAAGTAATTCTAATCTCACCTGAGAAATAAAGAAATTAGGAAGATTTGGCCTCTGTAATAGTATTTTGTGGCCCATGGTACTGAAGTAGCCATTATCTCTTTATATGTTCTGTTCATCTCTGTATCAAAAACAGTAGTTAGCACAGAGAATAACTCTTGTTTTTAGTAGAATCAAATGGGACCTAACAGTTTTGTTATAATAATTAAGAAGATTCAGATTCACTTATTTTGACTTGCTGTAAATTATAGAAATACTCTAAGAAACTTTATTTCAGATTTACTGTATACATGTAAACCAGCACAGATCTGGGGAACCTGGAGAGATGATTTCTAGGCAATAAAGATTCTAAGTTTAATTGCAGTTTAGTATTTTTAAATGGTTTTGCCAGCATCAGTGCATTCATTATGTGATTTTTCAGAAAGGAGTTGAAATCCTCTGACCCCGATTCTGATTGTTTCTGATTTGTAGCTGAACTGTCTGAGTGGGAAAGTTAGGTCTATCTTAAGGAAAAAAAAAAAATTAAGTAATGCAGTATTTCCCTCGAAACTATTTCTAATACAGATTGAATTATTTTATGTAGATTAAATGATAGAAAAGAGCTGGCTTCATCCTAGTCACCAATACTCATTACCAAAAAAAAAACAGTAGATGATTAAAGTAGAACTAAATGTTGGCCTTTTAAGATGTTCTGAGCAATCCAGAGAGAATACTTAATTCACACCTTTTCGTAAGACTTTTTATAGTAAAATTCCACTTGGTTCTGTCTTTGTTATAAACATCTCACCTTCTTTCTTCCTTTTAAATCCTATCTATGTTATAAACATCTCATCTTTTTTTCTTCCTTTTAAATCCATAAACAAGTTATAAGAGCTGATTCATTATAAAAATTATATACTCACTATTTGTTCTTAATAGATGTGTATTTGTGAGTTTCCTGTTTTTCTATTTTCTTAATTATAAACTCTTTAGAAATAGAAACCATGACTTACTACTGCCTTTGTAACCTATCTTGGTGTCTAATAAACTGCTCTGTACAAAGGCTATTCAGGAATTGTTGTTGAGTTGCTGTGATAGTGAAATTAATTGTTTGCAAAGTCAGTTTCCCGAGCTAGCTGAGGGTTATTCCATGAGTTTGGGGGAACAAAGAAGACAGCAGAATCTATTAATAGTGTCACCTCATCCTTCTGCCTGTGTAATACCTAGAAAGTTTATTTTAAACAACTTGGAAATTTTATAGCCAGTCCATCATTAATTTTGAGTAAGATGGTGTAACAAGGTGCTAATCTATAATATCTTATCATTTCCAAAGATTTAATCACCATACACTCCTAATAACTGGAAATGAACCTCAACTTTTTGACATTACCACCAGAATACTTTTAAAGCACCTCATAAACCATGTTAAAGTCTGAAATATTAACTCAGATTTAATACTAAACTTTGGGGAATAAAACTGTTTTAATGGCTCAGTGCTACTTGGGAACTCCTGAAAAAAGTATTATCCTAACCATTAATTTACTTAACTTGTGTTTTTTGCCTTGGTTTTTGAAGAATTAAATTTAGTCTATTCATACCTGAGAAGCAATCAGAATATTCAATTGCGAGTGGTTTGAGATCTGTGTTAAATTCACACTGCCATCAGGGAACTATAATTCTTAATTAGAGGTGACTCTTGATTGACTCATGAGTAATGAGAAGTAAAAGAAATATTGAAGTTAAGTACAGTAAGCTAAGTACAATGAACTTTCCTCCCAAATTTTAGGGCACCTAATAGCATTCTTTATTTAAAAGCACTCATGATTTCCTTTATTGGGAGAGATTCCTTTTTAAGTACAGAGACAGAGAGCTGAGTTATTTTAAATGTTCAAAGCAACTAAATTTTTTTCAGAGAATAGACTTCTTATTTGTGAATTAAATTTTACATAGACATTATCAATCAAACTTTACTTTGAATTTGGCTACTTAGTCGTAATTTTCATCTTGGCAAATTGTTGTTTTGAAATTATTTTGACATGTTAAATATAAAAAATTAGTAAAGGCCACACATGAACTTTTGAGAGAATAATGTAAATAATATATTGTTTTAGATAATTGTTACCCATATGTCTAAACTTATAATGTTCATTCATTCATTCAGTGAATTACAGTAAACTATGCTGAGTGATTTTTTTTTTTTTTTTAGACTCTTCCTAAGCAGATTCAGTTATGGAGTCCTTGGTTAAATTAAGCTGACCTAAATGGAGTGTTCCTTCAGGCAGCTGCTATCATATTGTGACGTGTGCAGTGCTAGTGTGGCCTCCATGCCTGCCACAATGCCTGACTTACCATCAGAGAATAATAATAGAGATAAACAGAGATTAATAAGAGAGATTAGTAGAGATTAATTTAGTGATATCTGTTACTACCTGTTAACATGAAATCACTATGGGGAGACTAACTCAGACTATTGACTATTATCAAAACATTCCTAACATATTGGGACAGCAGTCTTGTATCCTAGAATTTCCAGGATTGTCCTAATTTCACATATTCGTGCTTTAGTGTCAGTATGTATTTAAGTGCACCTATCCCAATTTTGAGACTTCTTGCACTTTGCCAAGCCTTTTCTCCAATTTCTTAATAGCCTCTTTCTCCATTTCTGATCATTCTAATTCAAAGTACTTTCTTCCTATATTTAAAATGACTCCTATATCTTAACATCTGAAAAATATTCCTAAACTAATTAGAAGAATATCTAATTCAGAATAAAATGTGCAATGTGAACTATAGGAAAAGAACTTGTCACAGTGATAGTCGCTTTCAAAAGTAATAGGAGACATTAATCTTACCGAACTTCAAGAGGTAGAGAGTAACATGGGTTCTAATTTTCTGATCTGCTACGTATTATATCATTTATTTAATATTTCATTTTTATTCCCTATTTCATAAAATGATAGAGTAACTAGAAAACACATAAGATACATTTAGGAAGAGCCAGAAAATGGGGTAATTGACCCTTTCATTTAGTTGACTCAGATTTCTTAAATAAAATGACATTAGAGTGAAGATTTTCATTAAAGTAAAATTTTAAGTTGGAAACCTCTTAAATTTGAAGAAATCATGTTTGAATGAACCAATTTAAACATTTCTAAATAGTCCATTGGCTTTTTTTTAAAAATAAAAAACCTCAACGATAAAGCATAGGCCATATATATTTTTTTAATGCTACAAGTTAGAAATCAGAAATACTAAATAAAATTGTATTACACTTCGTGTATTACACTTGTCTAACACTCGGAAATTAAATTCAAGATGCTTTTTGGTTTAGAAATCTTTACAATGCCAAAAATTAAGAAAAATTTAAAAAATCTAATAGATGGAAAAACATTCAAAAGAGTTTGTTTTGGATAAAGTAGTCAAGACCCCAGTTTATCCTTGGGTGAATTAACCTTAGTCATTTGACCTAGAGCCACTAAGTTATTCCATTTTTTTATGAGTATGGGACTCTTTCACCCAGTCTGCCTTTGCAATTTGTCAGATGAGTTTCCATAGTTACCAACCTACCATAGTACAAATTTCCTGTTCCTGGGCATGATAGTAGACATAGTTAGCACTCTCTTTCCCCAGAGACATGCTGTCGCCACTGGTTAAGTTTAGTTGCGGCATGATTCCAGATTTATTTTGTTGATTCTTTGGCACATGTTCTCAAACCAAGATGTTTGTCCCCTCAATTTTATGTACTCTGCTTTACTGATGTTTGCTTAATTAGGAATATGTGCAGGGCAAGCAATTAGCCTATTGTTGACTCATTGTTTTTTAATGTATTGCTTGCTATTTGGGAATCTGACTCTGAAAAGGTATAAGCCCCAAAGCGATATACGTGTTTCCTTGGGCGTATAAATTTAAAAGTCAATCTTATAATTCAGACTAAACAGTATTTTATTACTGAGGAATTAGTAAGACTCGTTGGGGGAAAAGACTTATCCAGAGTGGTACTTTGGTTTGAATCATTGGTGCTGCCTTACAAATATTTTTCAAAAATCATTAGGCTTGTTATCATTCCCACATTTATAAAAATGCACAACTCACTTTCTTTACCTTTGTGTACTGATTACTAGCAAATATGTATGTAATATCACCTCTTATGATGACCTCCTGTATGTCTATTTTTTTTTTTTATTCTTCAATTTGTTAATATGGTGTATCACGTTGATTGATTTGCGTATATTGAAGAATCCTTGCATCCCGGGGATAAATCCCATTTGATCATGGTGTATGATCCTTTTTTTTTTTTTTATTCAAACAGAAAGTCACAAAAATTATAATCATCCTCATCAGTTCACTCAGTCCCATGTAATTAATTTTTTTGTATCTTGATCTTTTGTTAGCACTTTTATGAGTTCATCAGTTTTCCATTAGAGTTCTGAAAATGCTTATTCATTCAGTTCAGCAGTATAGTCAGTTACCAGAAACCTGTACTTGTCAGAGTCTTTTCCATGAATTCCTTGAAGATGAAACCCTTCTATAGGAACATTTTTGCAAAAGCATCAGAGTACACCCAGAACTGTCTGTAAATGACAAAAGACTTAAAAATGACCACGGTTAAAGATTTGATGAAAGTTCATAATAATGCAATTGACAAGGAAATTTAGTTATTTCTGAGATATACATTTTAAAGTAATAACTAGAATTATGACGTAACATTATACCAGAACATATAACATTTTTAGAAATTTCATGTAATGTCTGAAACATTTATATTAACATATTTCCATACAAATAACCCAAAGGAAGTTTAGTATTAGTTGGTTTTTTTGTTTGTTCGTTTGTTTTTTTATACTGCAGGTTCTTATTAGTCATCAGTTTTATACACATCAGTGTATACATGTCAATCCCAATCGCCCAATTCAGCACACCACCATCCCCACCCCATCACGGTTTTCCCCCCTTGGTGTCCATACGTTTGTTCTCTACATCTGTGTCTCAACTTCTGCCCTTCAAACCGGTTCATCTGTACCATTTTTCTAGGTTCCACATACGTGCGTTAATATACAATATTTGTTTTTCTCTTTCTGACTTACTTCACTCTGTATGACAGTCTTTAGATCCATCCACGAATCAACAAATGACACAATTTCGTTCCTTCTTATGGCTGAGTAAATATGTACCACAGCTTCTTTATCCATTCGTCTATCGATGTGCATTTAGGTTGCTTCCATGACCTAGCTACTGTAAATAGTCCTGCAGTGAACATTGGGGTGCATGCGTCTTTTTGAATTATGGTTTTCTCTGGGTATATGCCCAGTAGTGGGATTGCTGGATCATATGGTAATTCTATTTTTAGTTTTTTAAGGAACCTCCATACTGTTCTCCATAGTGGCTGTATCAATTTACATTCCCACCAACAGTGCAAGAGGGTTCCCTTTTCTCCACACCCTCTCCAGCATTTGTTGTTTGTAGATTTTCTGATGATGCCCATTCTAACTGGTGTGAGGTGATACCTCATTGTAGTTTTGATTTGCATTTCTCTGATGATTAGTGACGTTGAGCAGCTTTTCATGTGCTTCGTGGCCGTCTGTATGTCTTCTTTGGAGAAATGTCTGTTTAGGTCTTCTGCGCATTTTTGGATTGAGTTGTTTGTTTCTTTAATATTGAGCTGCATGAGCTGTTTATATATTTTGGAGATTAATCCTTTGTCTGTTGATTCCTTTGCAAATATTTTCTCCCACTCTGAGGGTTGTCTTTTCGTCATGTTTATGGTTTCCTTTGCTGTGCAAAAGCTTTTAAGTTTCATTAGGTCCCATTTGTTTATTTTTGTTTTTATTTCCATTACTCTAGGAGGTGGATCAAAAAGATCTTGCTGTGATTGATGTCAAAGAGTGTTCTTCCTATGTTTTCCTCTAAGAGTTTGATAGTGTCCGGTCTTACATTTAGGTCTCGAATCCATTTGGAGTTTATTTTTGTGTATGGTGTTAGGGAGTTTTCTAATTTCATTCTTTTACATGTAGCTGTCCAGTTTTCCCAGCACCACTTATTGAAGAGACTGTCTTTTCTCCATTGTATATCTTTGCCTCCTTTGTCATAGATTAGTTGACCATAGGTGCGTGGGTTTACCTCTGGGCTTTCTATCTTGTTCCACTGATCTATGTTTCTGTCTTTGTGCCAGTACCATATTGTCTTGATTACTGTAGCTTTGTAGTATAGTCTGAAGTCAGGGAGTCTGATTCCTACAGCTCCGTTTTTTTCCTTCAAACTGCTTTGGCTATTCGGGGTCTTTTGTGTCTCCATACAAATTTTAAGATGATTTGTTCTAGCTCCGTAAAAAATGCCATTAGTATATTTGATAGGGATTGCATTGAATCTGTAGGTTGCTTTGGGTAGTATAGTCATTTTCACAAAATTGATTCTTCCAGTCCAAGAACATGGTATATCTCTCCATCTGTTGGTATCATCTTTAATTTCTTTCATCAGTGTCTTATAGTTTTCTGCATACAGGTCTTTTGTCTCCCTAGGTAGGTTTATTCCTAGGTATTTGATTCTTTTTATTGCAATGGTAAATGGGAGTGTTTCCATAATTTCTCTTTCATATTTTTCATTATTAGTGTATAGGAATGCAAGAGATTTCTGTGCATTAATTTTGTATCCTGCAACTTTACCAAATTCATTGATTAGCTCTAGTAGTTTTCTGGTGGCATTTTTAGGATTCTCTATGTATAGTATCATGTCATCTGCAAACAGTGACAGCTTTACTTCTTCTTTTCCAATTTGTATTCCTTTTATTTCTTTTTCTTCTCTGGTTGCCGTGGCTAGGACTTCCAAAACTATGTTAAATAATAGTGGTGAGAATGGACATCCTTGTCTCATTCCTGATCTTAGAGGAAATGCTTTCAGTTTTTCACCATTGAGAATGATGTTTGCTGTGGCTTTGTAGTATATGGCCTTTATTATGTTGAGGTAGGTTCCTTCTATGCCCACTTTCTGGAGAGTTTTTATCATAAATGGGTGTTGAATTTTGTCAAAAGCTTTTTCTGCATCTATTGAGATGATCATATGGTTTTTCTTCTTCAATTTGTTAATATGGTGTATCACATTGATTGATTTGCGTATATTGAAGAATCCTTGCATCCCTGGGATAAACCCCACTTGATCATGGTGTATGATCCTTTTAATGTGTTGTTGGATTCTGTTTGCTAGTATTTTGTTGAGGATTTTTGCATCTATAGTCATCAGTGATATTGATCTGTAATTTTCTTTTTTTGTAGTATCTTTGGTTTTGGTATCAGGGTGATGGTGGCCTCATAGAATGAGTCTGGGAGTGTTCCTTCCTCTGCAATTTTTTGGAAGAGTTTGAGAAGGATGGGTGTTAGCTCCTCTCTAAATGTTTGGTAGAGTTCACCTGTGAAGCCATCTGGTCCTAGACTTTTGTTTGTTGGAAGATTTTTAATCACAGTTTCAATTTCATTACTTGTGATTGGTCTGTTCATATTTTCTGTTTCTTCCTGGTTCAGTCGTGGAAGGTTATACCTTTCTAAGAATTTGTCCATTTCTTCCAGGTTGTCCATTTTATTGGCATAGAGTTGCTTGTAGTAGTCTCTTAGGATGCTTTGTATTTCTGTGGTGTCTGTTGTAACTTCTCCTTTTTCATTTCTAGTTTTATGGATTTGAGTCCTCTCCCTCTTTTTCTTGATGAGTCTGGCTAATGGTTTATCAATTTTGTTTATCTTCTCAAAGAACCAGCTTTTAGTTTTACTGATCTTTGCTACTGTTTTCTTTGTTTCTATTTCATTTATTTCTGCTCTGATCTTTATGATTTCTTTCCTTCTGCTAACTTTGGGTTTTGTTTGTTCTTCTTTCTCTAGTTCCTTTAGGTGTAAGGTTAGATTGTTTATTTGAGATTTTTCTTGTTTCTTTAGGTAGGCTTGTATAGCTATAAACTTCCCTCTTAGAACTGCTTTTGCTGCATCCCATAGGTTTTGGATTGTCGTGTTTTCATTGTCATTTTTCTCTAGATAGTTTTTGATTTCCTCTTTGATTTCTTCAGTGATCTCTTGGTTATTTAGTAACGTATTGTTTACCCTCCATGTGTTTGTGTTTTTTACGTTTTTTTCCCTGTGATTCATTTCTAATCTCATAGCGTTGTGGTTAGAAAAGATGCTTGATATGATTTCAATTTTCTTAAATTTACTGAGGCTTGATTTGTGACCCAAGATGTGATCTACCCTGGAGAATGTTCCGTGCGCACTTGAGAAGAAAGTGTAATCTGCAGTTTGGGGATGGAATGTCCTATAAATATCAATTAAATCTATCTGGTCTATTGTGTCATTTACAGCTTCTGTTTCCTTATTTATTTTCATTTTGGATGATCTGTCCATTGGTATAAGTGAGGTGTTGAAGTCCCCCACTATTATTGTGTTTTTGTCGATTTCCTCTTTTATGACTGTTAGCAGTTGCCTTATGTATTGAGGTGCTCCTATGTTGGGTGCATATATATTTATAATTGTTATATTCTTCTTGGATTGATCTCTTGATCATTGTGTAGTGTCCTTCCTTGTCTCTTGTAACATTCTTTATTTTAAAGTCTATTTTATTTGATATGGGTATTGCTACTCCAGCTTTCTTTTGATTTCCATTTGCATGGAATATCTTTTTCCATCCCCTCACTTTCAGTCTGTATGTGTCCCTAGGTCTGAAGTGGGTCTCTTGTAGACAGCATATATATGGGTCTTGTTTTTGTATCCATTCAGTAAGCCTGTGTCTTTTGGTTGGAGCATTTAATCCATTCACGTTTAAGGTAATTATTGATATGTATGTTCCTATGACAGTTTTCTTAATTGTTTTGGGTTTGTTTTTGTAGGTGCTTTTCTTTTGTGTTTCCCACTTAGAGAAGTTTCTTTAGCATTTATTGTAGAGCTGGTTTGGTGGTGCTGAATTCTCTTAGCTTTTGCTTGTCTGTAAAGCTTTTGATTTCTCCAGCGAATCTGAATGAGATCCTTGCCGGGTAGAGTAATCTTGTTTGTAGGTTCTTCCCTTTCATCACTTTAAGTATATCATGCCACTCCCTTCTGGCTTGTAGAATTTCTGCTGAGAAATAAGCTGTTAACCTTATGGGAGTTCCCTTGTATGTTATTTGTCGTTTTTCCCTTGCTGCTTTCAATAATTTTCCTTTGTCTTTAATTTTTACCACTTTGATTACTATGTGTCTCGGCGTGTTTCTCCTTGGGTTTATTCTGTATGGGTCTCTCTGCGCTTCCTGGACTTGGGTGGCTATTTCCTTTCCCATGTTAGGGAAGTTTTTGACTACAGTCTCTTCAAATATTTTCTCTGGTCCTTTCTCTCTCTTTTCTCCTTCTGGGACCCCTATAATGCGAATGTTGTTGCGTTTAATGTTGTCCCAGAGGTCTCTTAGGCTGACTTCGTTTCTTTTCATTCTTTTTTTCTTTATTCTGTTCCGCAGCAGTGAATTCCACCATTCTGTCTTCCAGGTCACTTATCCGTTCTTCTGCCTCAGTTATTCTGCTCTTGATTCCTTCTAATGTAGTTTTCATTTCAGTTATTGTATTGTTCATCTCTGTTTGTTCTTTAATTTTTCTAGGTCTTTGTTAAACATTTCTTGCATCTTCTCGATCTTTGCCTCCATTGTTTTTCCGAGGTCCTGGATCATCTTCACTATCATTATTCTGAATTCTTTTTCTGGAAGGTTGCCTATCTCCACTTCACTTAATCGTTTTTCTGGGGTTTTATCTTGTTCCTTCATCTGGTACATAGCCGTCTGCCTTTTCGTCTTGTCTATCTTTCTGTGAAAGTGCGTTTTTGTTCCACAGGCTGCAGGATTGTAGTTCTTCTTGCTTCTGCTCTCTGCCCACTGGTAGATGAGGCTATCTAAGAGGCTTGATGGGAGGAACTCTGTCTATTTCTTGTTTTTCAGGAGACCCAGCTTTAGTTCATTTAGCATTTCTATGATTACATAGTTGCTTATCTGGTTTTTCCACAGAGCTGAACAACTTGATGATTTCCTACTGTTCTTTTGATTTAGGGAGTATAATTTTTCTTTGTTGCTTTAGAAAACAGAGCTAGGACTAGAAGGTGAAGGACATAGGAACATAGATTTGAATACTCAGTGTAAAGAAGACCTTTCCATTAGTTAGGTCTGTCTGATAATGGGGCTGATATTTCAAGAACTAATAGTACGTATTTCCCAACTGGCCTTGTTTAAAGGACTTATTAGCTGATGTCTTTTGTTGTATGTGATAGGAGGCATTTCTGAATTGGAAGTAAAGTTGAGTTTCAAGGCCCATTCTAGTCCTGTTGTTGCAGGAAGGGATACCCCTTCCAGGGCCCGAGAGTGGGCTCTTGTCTAACACTCTGAAATGAATTGTCGGAGGAGACACACGTGCTGACAAAGCAAGAGACTTTTTTGGGAAGGGGCACCTGGGTGGAGTGCAGGAGGGTAAGGGAACCCAGGAGGACTGCTCTGCCACGTGGCTCGCAGTCTCTGTTTTTGCTGTGATGAGATTAGTTTCTGGGTTGTCTGTGGCCAATCATTCTGACTCAGGGTCCTTTCTGGAGGTGCGCACAACTGCTCAGCCAAGTTAGATTCCAGCAAGGAGGATTCTGGGAGATTGGTAGGACATGTGGACTGGCGTCTCCTCTCTCTCCTTTTGACCTTTCGAGTAGTCTTCTGGTTGGTGGTGGCTTGTTAGTTCCGTGTTCCTTACCACCATCTCCTGTCATAAAATAACTCATGCAAATTGTTACTGTCTTTGCCTGGCCAGGGCGGGCGGTTTCAGTCAGTGTTTCCCCTAACACTATCTCTTGATTCTCTTTTTTTCTTTTTTCCCTGAGTAAATAATATTGGTGGTAGATTGAAAAATAACATTGATGTTACTTGGGACCAATGTTCTGCATAAATATTTCAGTGTGATTCTGAGCATAATATTTAACTATATAATTGACTAGTTAGTTAATGAGTTACTAAAAGCAGTCACATTAGAGGTAACTGACTCTATTCTATCCATGTTTCCATTGAGTGTAATTTCAAGACCTATTTCCATGTAGTATTATAGAGTCTTCATAAAAAGCAATTTGACATATGCAAAAATTACTTAACATTTTTTTCACCTTTTTTTTTAAAGAAGAAAAAGATTTTCTTCTTAAAATGCAAATTATACCTTGTTTTATGGTTGGTTTACAATTATGACTGTTTGACTGCCCACATAGACACTAAAGCTTAAAATGCACTTTGAATGAAATCTTTACAGTAGTTTTAACTACAATGAATAGTAGATGAAATATAGAACTTGCCAACTGCAGAATATTTCATGTGCTTAAGTAACTTTGGAAGAAAGAGAATTGAAGGTCTTTGAAAGGAAATACTTAGCTTTATAATAATTCCTATTTTAAATTCATTGGCACTTTACAAAGGTAATCTCAATTTCAAATGTTTAATGGGCATTAATTATTTAGGCTATCAATCCTGTTTATTAAAAGAAATGCCATGTAAATGTATTTGTTTGAAACATTTTATATGCCTTAATACTAATGTATGTGTTCCCATGGAAACCACAAATACCCCTTTAGAAATATGATGTAAAAGAGTAGCTTTACTTTTAACTAGAACCTGAGAAATTGCAGGCTATATTCAAGAAAAGATAGCTACAAAGTTGAAAAATTTTGCTGTGGTTACTTCTTGCTGAGATATGAACTGCATGTAAAACTGTAAGACCATACGTGTGTGTGCGTGCAATTTGCAAAACAAATTAATTGTACTAGAACACAAAAATACAGAATAGAAAAGGAAAAAAGTGGTAAGTTAGACTTCATTAAAGTTAAAAATGTTTGACCTTCGAAAGACACCAGTAAGAAAGCAAAGGCAAACCATAGATTGGAAGAAAATGTTTGCAACATATATATCAGACAAAGGAATTATATCCAAAATACATAAAGAAGTCTTGCAACTCAATAACAGGAAAACAACAAACAACCCGGTTTTTAAAAAAGTGGACAGAAGATGTGTGCAGTCATCCTTCAGTATGGGTTGGGGGTGGAGGAGATTGGTTCGAGGACACCCTGCAAACACGAAAATCTGCAGATGCTCAAGTCATTTATATAATATGGCATAGCTGAATCATATGGTAGTTTTTTTTGTTTTTTTTTTAACATCTTTACTGGAGTATAATTGCTTTACAATGGTGTGTTAGTTTCTGCTTTATAACAAAGTGAATCAGTTATACATGTACATTTGTCCCCATATCTCTTCCCTCTTGCGTCTCCCTCCCTCCCACCCTCCCTATCCCACCCCTCTAGGTGGTCACAAAGCACCGAGCTGATCTCCCTGTGCTATGCAGCTGCTTCCCACCAGCTATCTGTTTTACGTTTGGTAGTGTATATATGTCCATGCCACAGAAAAAAAAAATTAAAAAAAAAAAAGATAAAATATATACAAATATTGAATTATTATGTTGTAAACCTGAAACTAATATAATGTTATATATCAATTATACTTCAATTCAAAAAATTAATTCATTAAAGTAATACAAGCTTATCTTGAAAAAAAAAGATGGCATAGCATTTGCATATAACCTATCCACATTCTTTCATATACTTTAAATCATCTCTCAGTTACTTATAATTACATTGTACCTAGTACCTGTAAATGCTCTGTAAGTGTTTGTAAATACAATGTAATGCTATGTAAATAGTTACCATTGTGTGGGGAAATTCAAATTTTTCATTTTGGAACTTTCTGGAAAATGTTTTCAAATTGTCTTTCAGTCTCTGGTTGGTTGAATCCTCATGTGGGGAGCCCACAGTTATGAAGGGCTGACTGTATAGACTTTTCATCAAAGAAGATACGCTAATGGCCAATTAGAACTTTAAATTTTATAATTCTACTTTTGTATTTGTTTAGTTTATATAAAAGCAGCTTATACTTAAATTTATTTTCCACTTTTGCTCTGTTAGGTTAATTTTCATTATTATTTTCTGTCCTTATATCTCAAAGTACTGTATGTAATTAAAAGTCCAAATACCAAACTTGTTTCAGAGCGTATTCCCTCACCCTCGTTACGATTCTTATGTACAAGGATTTATAATGAATAGGTAATGTGGTTCTGCAAGAAGTGACTCAAGTTTATATTTTTATTTTAAAGTTCTCTACAACTGAGTAATCCTGTTTTTGATGGTAGTTTTTTCCCATAATGAACTAATTGCCTCTGATCCTCATTTTAAAAAATGAGGAATGTGATATTATGGGTTACCTAACTTGCCACACTTGCATTAATAATTTTACTAACTCCCAAGGCATTGTATTTTATTTTTGATAGCCAGCCTTGCTAGAAAATTAGAAATCTCTAGCCACCTTTCAACCTAATTAGTCCCAATTCTGACTTCTGTAATTCTCAAAATTCTTTTAAGCATTTTAAGCTGCAGCTATTAAGAACAGATTTCTTTTACCCCAGCTACTTTTCATACATACCTCAAATGCTTACAACAGCCCTTCAGGAATTGTTTGGTAGCTTTTTCCAATATTTAAAGTTCTCTGACTTGGTCTTACTGTTTTTAAAAACCAACTTGAGTGTTTACAGTGTTTTTAACCATTCCTTATATGATACAGTTTATCTTCCTTCTCTGGTCCCTCTCCTCTGTGAAAATTCTAGTTTAATATTTCTCATGAAATATGTTTTCTGGAACAAATTGCAATACTCCAGATTTGGTAAGTGCCAAATGAACTTGAACCTCCTCTTTTCTAACATCTGTACTTCTATTAAAATGGTCTGCTTTCGTGTGTGTGTGTGTGTTTGACAGCCAGTCCTGTCAATCCAAATGTCTTCCTTTCAGTTATATTGATTTTCTAATAACCTAATTGTGTTTTTCTCCATTACATTTAACCTTTATTTTAGATAAAATTCCAACCCACTGCAAATTTTTTAACTAATACAATAAAAATTAAGAAATTGTGATTTTTTTAACGCCCTGAGCTTGTGTGAGAAAAAATAGGTAGCCAAAGTGATATGACTCAGAATGAGTGAATGAGATGTCAAGACCTAGTTGGATTATCAAAATCAGTTATTGTAACATTCATGCCTCCTTACTTGAAGACAATCTCCTGCTTATTTTCCCCATGCTCCGCATCAACACCTCTTTGTGTCACTTTTTTTCTTACTTTATATGCTTTACACTGTGTAGATTTTTCAAACGCTGGGCACATATTCTAATTTTAAAAACTTTCTGATTAAGAAATTAGAACTATTAGGAGAAAAAAATTAGAATGGGGTATAGCAGGAAGCAATGTTGAGAACAGAAGTAGAGAAAGAATGACCTTGCATCTCTGGTAATCTTGAAAGTAAGAAAAACTGTGATGTTGTAGAGTAGAAGTGGAGTGGGGAGAAAATAAAATATGTATGGATTATAAAGCTTTCCAGATACAATCTGATGGCATAGGACGTGTTATACCTATGAGGTAGTTAGAGTTTCAAACAAAAATTGGTGCCCAAGGGTTGTTAGTCTGGGACTACACCCACCTTTTTCTGGTGGTTAAATGCTGCCACTTGGCTTCTGCCATCCCAGGATGCCATTTTCTCCATTTAGTGCAGAGAGCCAGTTCGTTGGCAGCACTACCCATTCATTCTTGGCTTACAGAGAATCGCTACCCCAGAGCTCTTCAGTGATGCCAGAGCTTCCCTCATGAATGCATTTCATACAGAATTGATCAAGAGAATGTTCTCAGGACTCTACTGGAGGTGCACAGTTAAGGGATGGCTAAACAGGTCTTACATGATAAACCCACCCTTAACATTTGGTTTCCTTAAGTCTTTGGATACTTTCCACTATAATATATCAAGGAAATGCTAGAATTTCACCTTCATTTAGGGTAGTCCACGTTTGGGCCTGGATTTCAGTCATCTAACCTGACTATTAGAGCTACTACCAGCTACTCAATATATTGAATCAAGAATCTTGATTTAGTACATCTTTGTAAACATGTTTTTTTTGATTCAACATTACATTCCTTCTAGCTGATCCAAAACCCTTAGTATCTGTTTCCACCTAGGTTCTAAAGGTTTCTATCTCCATAAACTGGCAAAATCTTGCAATTGCAGGGTGCGGGGGCACACTTAGTAGTTTACCCTAGGGTATATTGATGTAGAAAATTAAGCAATTCCTTAAAAAAAAACAACAACAAACTATAAACAACTAAAAGAAAATAGTTGGCACTTACAGCATGTTGCCTAGAAATCTCCTAAAGTAAATCTACCATTTCATTATATAATTTTTCTCCACATCATCACAGGCAGCAGTGCTTCTAAACTTTATCCCACTGTATAATAGGGTTCCCTTTCCTTCAGCTTCAATAGCATTTGCCTAACCTTCCTTTTAGTGCACAGCAAAAGCGTCCTTGAAAGCCATCAGGCTTCGTTAGCTCTCTCTTCAGTATCCTTCTAACTGTTGCCTGTAGCTTTGTCCCAAAGCCACTGCCACATGGTGAAGATTTTGTTACAGTAGCACCCCACTTTCAAGGACCAAAGTCTGTTGGTTTTCTGTTGCTGCATAACCAACCACCCAAATTTAATGGCTTAAATAAACAATAGTCATTTAATTACTATCATGTTCTGGGATTGACTAGGTGCCACTAGGTGGTTATTGCTCAGGGTTTCTCACAAAGTTTCGGGCATATGGTGGCTGGCTGTAGACACCTGAAGCCTCATTGATTTTAGATGGAGACACCTGAAGGCTCGGGTTCCTGCTCTGCGAAGGCTCAAACAGCCAGGGTCCCCAGCAATGTATACTCCTGCCCCCACCCACACCCGCCGAGGGTCTCTGTCTGTCTCTGTCTCTCTCCCTCTGTATTCTCTCTGCATGCTCTCTAGCTTGGCAGCTTCTGGGCACTGAGACTTACTACATGGCAGCTCAAGATTCCAGGATACAAGGCAAGGTGGTGATGCAGACTCTTACTTCTTGTTGGGGGACTATATTCTGTAAGACCATGTGTGACTGGAAATTAACGTTGCAGCAATTTTTGGAAAATACAGTTTGCTTCTTCTTTGTGTTCTCTTGTATCCAGAGCCTGTTGAAGGGTGTAAATATAAAACTAAATGGTAGATAGCAATATAGGCATGTAAATCTTTGCACGACTTGTAATGTCACTTTACAATCTATTTACATTATATTTGCATTGTAGTTGCCATACATTGTTGGAAGGCCACACCATTTCGTGACCAATGAGAGACTGAAGGCAAAGATTTTAATGCTAATGAGAAGAAATTAAGTGGGAAAAGATATTTGAGTGGGAATTCATTAACGCATATTTCCATGTCACAATGACTTTTTCTTCCCTGTGCAATGTTTTGGTTGTAGTTACTTGTATAAATAATATTTTGAGAAAGAGTATTTCCTATTTTTCATATATGGATAAAATAAGTGGGATAACTCAAAATCAGGAAAAGATTGCCCGATGGAAGGAATAAAAGCTAGGAATACTGTCAAAGTAAATCTTTTTTTAAAGAGAAAAAGTCCAATAAGAATACAGAATTAACTATCTGTGAAACAGAAAAGGAACTTAAGTACAAAAGTACAAAATGGGAAAGGAAATTGTATTTCAGAAGTGACTGTGCTTGACATCAATAAGTTAATAAAACTAGAATGAATATTAGACAATTAGAAAAATACCATAGTTTCAAGAAAGACATCTGAAATCTAGTTTTCCTTGTATTTATTATTATTTTTTTAATCTTAAACTTGTATCCATTTTTTGGTCACTTTTAAACATCTGGTTACCATGACATTTTATTTATATAAAACTTAAATATTAAGGGAATTCCCTGGCAGTCCAGTTGTTAGGACTCCGCACTTTCACTGCTGAGGGCTGGGGTTAGATCCCTGGTCAGGGAACTAAGATACTGCAAGCTACGTGGCGTGGCCAAAAAAAAAAAAAGTTTAAATATTTAATTTTATGAAATAAAATTATATTAACTAAACATTTAGATGCTACATCTTAAACCTGTCTCCCATGTGGAGTCCTTTGGCTTTATTTCTCTGAGCTGTAGGCTGTCAGGTACTGCCCTGAGTTTTGCAGTTAGCCTCCAAAGGGGGTTTCTTACCCCATATTCCCACCACTAACAAAAGCTATGACTGAAGTATGTGTCCATGTATATTAGTTTCCTAGGGCTGCCTTAACAAATTACCGTAAACTGAGTGTCTTTAAACAACGGAAATTCATTCTCTCACAGTTCTGGATACACAAGTCCCAAATCAAGGTATGTGCAAAGTGCCTGAAGGCTATAAAGGAGCACCTCTTTCCACACCTCTCTCCTAGCTTCTGTGGTTATCAGCAATTCTTGACATTCCTTGTCTTGTAGTTTTCTTCACATGACGTTCTCCCTCTCTGTGTCCAGATTCCCCTCTTATAAGGACACCAGTCATTGGATTAGGGCCCACCACAATCCCATATGACCTCATTCTAAGTTGATTACATCAGCAAAGACCCTATTTCTAAATACGGTCGCATTCAGAGGTACCGGGATTAGGACTTGACCATATATTTTGGGGGGACAGTTCAACCCACAACACCATGTAACTCAAGCACTGGACTTACGCAAAGGAATATTTAAATGACAAGACATTTCATGCTTGTTTCATCTTTCATTATCAAAATTTTTACTATTAAAACAGCTTAGTTTAACTTTAATCAGGAAACAGGTAATTCTTTTAAAGAATTATTCATTGGCAAAGATACCAGAGTATGGATATCCTGGCATCTTTGCCAATGAAGTTTTTCAAGCAAAATAGTTGTTCACATAATTCGTTAGATTTTTTTTTTTTTTTAATTTGGTTGCGCCGGGTCTTAGTTGCAGCAGGTGTGCTCCTTAGTTGCAGCTCACGGGCTCCTTTGTTGCAGTTTGCTGGCTCCTTAGTTGTGGCATGTGAACTCTTAGTTGTGGCATGCATGCGGTATCTAGTTCCCTGACCAGGGATCGAACCCGGGCCCCCTGCACTGGGAGCACGGAGTCTTAACCACTGTGCCACCAGGGAAGTTCCTGGTTAGATCTTTACTACTTAGAGAATGAGAGGGATTTCTTCAAAATGGTATTCCTAAAAGAACCAGAATAACATACAATGGACAGAATGTTTGAACCTGACCCATATTGCCTGTTTGTTATGTAGAATTGACAGACTAGCCATTGGCAGAGCAGAGGAAGCCTTTGAAATTCTGGTTTTCCCAGAGGGCTGATTTGGATGCTTCACACATGCTTGTAAAATAAAAAAATAACATAAACAAATAAGTAACTTGGCTACTTTGAATGGACATCACTACCTCATAAGCTTGTTAGCTGCACAATGGAAGATTAAAGTTACGGAATAATGAATTTGTAATGATTAATATACTCTGTATTTCAAGAACAATATTTAGGAAATTGCCTGGTCTGAGTTATAGACAAAGGTGTTGAATAAAATAATTTTAAAAGCTCTTCTGATACTTAAATTACATCTGTATCTATATATGTAAGTATACATATCATATATAAATATACAATAAAAATATATATTTGTTTTTATCTTCAGGTAGGATTTTTTAGGGTGGTCTTTTTTTTTTTTTTTTCCAATTTCATAGCTTTATTTTTTTCAGCTTCATTGAGGTACAGATGACAAATAAAATTGTAATGTATTGGGTTGGCCAAAAAGTTCGTTCAGGTTTTTCCATAACATCTTATGGAAAAACCTGAAGGAACTTTCGGCCAACCCAATACTTAGAGTAAACAGCAAGACAATTTGATATACGTATAAATTGTAAAAGGATTTCCACCATCGAGTTAATTCATTCATCACCTCACGTTTTATCTTTTTTATTTTTCTTGGTGTGAACACTTAAGTTCTATTCTCTTAGCAAATTTCAGTTGTGCAAACAGTATTATCAACTATAGTCACCATATTATACATAAGATCCTCAGACCTGAAGTGAAAGTTTGTACTCTTTTACCAACCACTCACTGTTTTCCCCAGCCTCTGGCAACCACCATCATTCTTTTCTCTGCTTCTATGAGTTTGACTATTTTAGATTAAACATATAAGTGAGATAATGCAGTATTTGTCTTTCTGTGTCTGATTTATTTCACTTAGCATAATGTCTTCCAGGTCCAGTCATATTGTCACAAATGTCAGGATTGCCTTCTTTTTAAAGGCTGAGTAATATTCCATTGTATTTTCTTTATCTATATATCCATCAATGGACATTTAGATTATTTCCATATCTTGGCTATTGTGAATAATGTTGCAGTGAACATTGGAATGAGGGAGATATCTCTTTGAGATTCAGATTTCAATTTCTTTGAATATATACCCAGAAATGGAATTGCTGGATCATATGTATGGTAATTCTATTTTTAACTTTTTGAGGAACTTCCATACTGTTTTCCATAGTGCCTGTACAAATTTACATTCCCATCAGCAGTGTACAAGAGTCCCCTTTTCTCTGCATCCTCGCCAGTATTTGTTATCTCTTGTCTTTTTTATAATAGCCATCCTAACAGGTGATATTTTTTTTTTGCTGTTGAGTTATATGAGAACCTCTTCTATTTTAGATATTAACCCCTTACTGGACATGGGTTTGTCAATATTTTCTTTCATTCCATAGGTTGCGTTTTCATTTTGTTGATGGTTTTCTTTGCTGTGCAGAAGCTTTTTAGTTTGATGTAGTCCTACTTATTTATTTTTGCTTTTGTGGCCTTTGCTTTTGGTGTCAAATCTAAACAATCATGGCTAAGACCAATGATTTCTTCTAGGAGTTTTATTCAAGTCCTTAATTCATTTTGAGTTGATTTTTGTGTATGGTGTAAAACAGTGGTCCAGTTTCATTCTTTTGCACGTGACTGCCCAGTTTTCCTAACACCATTTACAGTTTTCCTAACACCATTCTTTCCCCATTGTATATTTTTGGCTTCTCTGTCAAAATTAATTGACCATACATTCATGAATTTATTTCTGGGACTTTGAGTCTATTCCATTGATCTATGTGTGTATTTTTATATCAGTACCATACTGTTTTGATTACTATAACTTTGTAATATAGTGTGAAATCAGGAAGTGTGATGCTTCTTGCTTTATTGTTCTTTGGCTATTCATGGTCTTTTGTAGTTTCATACAAATTTTATAATTTTTAGAAAATTTTTGTGAAAAATGCCATTGGAATTTTGACAGGGATTGCATGACTCTGTAGGTTACTTTGGGTAGTTTGAATGTTTTAATATTAATTCTGATTCATGAACATAGGATAACTTTGCATTCATGAGTCATCCTCAATTTCTTTCATCAGCGTCTTGTAGTTTTCAGTGTATAGATCTTTCACTTCCTTGGGTAAGTTTATTCCTAAGTATCAATATTTTTTTTGTTTTTGATGCTGTTGTAAATGGAATTTCCTGTATTTCTTTTTTCAGATAGTTTCTTGTTATTGTATAGAAATGCAACTGATTTTTGTATGTTGGGTTTGTATCCTGAAATTTGATTGAATTCATTTATTAGTTATAACAGTTTTTTGGTGGAATCTTTAGCATTTTCTATATAAAAGATCATGTCATCAGCAAACAGAGATAATTTTACTTCTTCTTTCCAATTTGGATGCCTTTCTTTTTTTCCTTGCATTGCTCTGGCTAGGACTTCCAGTACACTGTTATATAGGAGTGGTGAGAGTGGGCATCCTTGTCTTGTTCCAAATCTTGTGATTTTAATTGAAATATACTTCTTTTGTGTTGTGAATCCATTAAGAAATTATTGTAACTATTTTTAATACTTTTGTCCTTATCCTTTATACTAAAGTGTTAACACACCACATTACAGTAGTACAGTACAGTATTCTGAATCTGACTTTATATTTACTGTTACATGTATATATTCATGTTTTATCTTGCCTTCATTTCTGGTGGACAGCTTTGCTGAGTAAAGTATTCTTGGTTGGTAGGGTTTTTTTGTTTTGTTTTGTTTTTTCTTTCAGCACTTTGAATATATCATCCCACTCTTTCCTGGCCTGTAGAGTTTCTTCTGAGAAATCCACTTGTAGCATTATAGGGGTTCCCTTGTTTGAGAGAAATTTGTTTCTCTTGCTGCTTTTAAAATTCTCTTTTCAATTTTAGGTAGTTTTATTATAATGTGACTCAGAGAAAATTGTTTTAGATTGAAATTATGGGGTGAACTATTATCTTCATGAATCTGGATGTCTAAATTTCTCCCCAGGTTTGGGAAGTTCTCAGCCATTATTTCTTTAAATAAGTTTTCTGCCTCTTTCTCCTTCTCTTTTCCTTCTGGGACTCCAGTGGTGCATAGATTGTTTCCCTTAATGGTGTTCCACAAGTCCAATAGGCTTTCTCAATTCCTGTTCGTTATTTTTAGCTCGTCTGAGTGAATAATTTCTGCCTTCAGTTTCACTGATTTCAGGGTGTCAAGTGTGGGGGCATATTGTGGCCCTGATACAGGCCAGGCATGATGTCTCTTTGGCTCAGATTGCTTGCGTCACAGCATCAACAACTGTGTGGTCCTTGGCAAGCCCTGTGGGGGGATCTGCAGTGTTGAGGTCTTCAGCAGCACGTCTAGGTCCAGCAGCTAGGGACCAGGGCAGGCAGAAGTGGTGGCCGGAGAAAGTAGTGTGCATACACTAGGCTGCAGGGGGCCAGCTGCAGGTACCTGTGTAGCAGACACTGGTTGCAGACACATACACAGTGACAGGGGCCAAGGCAGCCAGCAAGGATTGGGGCCAGCTGTGGGCACACTGGCAGCTGTGGAGACCTTGGCTCTCAGCATGTGCTACTGTGGCCACTGGGTCTTGCCATGGGCACATGTCAGTGGAGGCAGGTGACTCGGTTTGGGCTGGAGGTGTGCAGGTACACAACTAGAGGGCTAGCTGCAAGTGAGCCCAGTGGTATGGGCCAGTGACTAGAGAAGGCTGAATCTGGTCCCCCAAACAGCTGTGGGGCCCTTGGCTTCTATGACTGCAGGATCTTGCTACAGGTGCATCCAGGGCAGTGGAGGCGAGTGATGGGCATAGACTAGCAGCATGCAAGTGCGCAGCCAGAACAGCTGGCCCCAAGCACATGCATGTGGTGGGAATCAGCCAAGGGAGTCTAGCCTGGTGTCTTGCACCCAAGCAGCCACAGAGGCCTGGGCTGGCTGCTAGTGAGGATCCTGGGCTACAGAGGGGGCAGGGAGGGGAGGGAATAGGGCAGAACTCAGGTAGTTGGTGGTCTGCAAATGCAAACACCTTGAGGTGAAAAAAGGTAAAATCTGCAGGGATTTCATGGCAGCCACGTTGACCGTTGGTTTCTTCAGCGACAAAAGCTGCTGGATTCCTCTGCAGAGTGGTTTACAGGGAACCGTGGTTACTCCCACTGTGTGGCTCTTTTTGGCAGCCCCTGCTCTTTTTCCTTGTTCCTAGGCATCTCCATACATCTCAGCTGTGCTGGTCTCTGGGTGGGGTGAAACCGAGGTGGATCCTTCACGTGGTGCCCTGAAAGACGGGTTGTTCACCCCACCCTGTTTTTTCCCAGTCAGTGGAACTCTTTCTAGCTGGAAGTGCGCTCTTGGCGCTGAGCAGTGCCAGCCTGCGGGATGGGATGATGCAGGCAAAATGACTTTATTCTTCCTTCCTTTTCCTGTAGTTATTTTTAGGTTTCTTTGTTCCACTGTGTTGCTAAAGATTCTTAAGTGGACTCCTGAGCTCTCTCAGAACTGTTTTTGTTTGTGATTATCTGTCTGATTGTTGATTTTTGTAGGGGGCTGGAGGCTGGGTTCTCCTACTCCAGCGTCTTGGTGATAATCACTCCCCAAAATGTTTGATGTTTTAAAATCAATATTTGGCAAATACAGCATGATATTGTGATATTATCAATGAGCATTTTACCCCTTAGCAAACTGTGCTCAAGGGTAAGTAAAATACACTATCATAGAAAATTAATAGATTATAAGCATGGTTACCAGAGCATATTTTAAAGTTGTTTATGATTATTCCATTTACTTAACTTATAGGGTCTAATGTGAAGATATTACTTTTCCATTAAAATCCTCAGTGTATAGGTACATATGACTGGGTACTGGAGAGATACCTAGAATCTTGAGCTAAGAATTAGGGAAATAGTTTCACATTCAGCTGCAGTGATTAACTTGTAAATATATTTTTTATACGTCTAGAACATATCTAGTAGATGAATCCCTAAGAAGTAGAAATTAATGGGTATGTGGATTTTTATTTTGATGGTTATTGCCCACAGATTTATACTTTATACCAAGGTACACTACCACCAATAGTATATGAGAGGAAAACACGTCTTTTAGTTCATTTATTAGCTTGTTCTGTATTTAACAAAATTACTGCTCTACTTCGTTAAGGCTCTAAATGGTATTCTGGTGAGTTGAAAATGTTCTCATGCATACAGTTTTCCTTTCTCCAAAGTGTCAGCTCTCATGCACTGATATATTGGAAAATTTGGCTGTTTATATATTGGGCTGGCCAAAAAGTTCGTTCGGGTTTTTCAAAACCCGAACGAATTTTTTGACCAAGCCAATAAAATGAATCATCCTTTTAAACTCTTTTTTTCCTTCTTTCCCTTATTTAACTCTTTTCTTCTTTGTTGGGCATAGGGATGGAGAAAGTTGAAAGGTAGAAGGAGACAGTATTAAGTAGGGAGGAAGTAGGTTGGTGATAGAGAGTTATAAGTTTTCATTGAATTATTGTTTGTGAATAATATCTATTGTTTGTTGAGTGCTACTCATGTGCCAGGCACTGTTGTAAACATTTCACATGAACCATCTCATTTAATCCTTATAGTCACCTTCTCAGGTAGGAATTACTATTTTCCCCGTTCTATAAATGAGGAAACTAAGGCTTTGGGGGGTTAATTTCCCCAAGGTAATTTCTAGTGCAGGGCTTCTAGGTTTGGGTTCTTTTGTTCCTTGCTGCCTACCAACTGAGATTACACCTGTTAACACTAACTAATTAGAGCTCACATTTAGCACTTGTTAAATGCAAGGCATTGTCCTAACTGCTTTATATGTATGAATTTATGTACCCCCTATAACAACCTTGTGAGGCACATGCTAGTGTGATCCTCATCTTTCATGTAAGCAAACTGAAGCTCAGAGCGTTAAATAACTTTGACAGTGTCCCCAGCTATGAGAGCCGAGATTAGAACCCAGGCAGTCTAGCTCAAGAGTTCACACAAATACTGGAAAAATCATTGGCATGGGAGTCAAGAACTGTGGATCTGGATTTGTGTCCCAGTTGTGTCATGAGTGAACCTGTGGGGAAATCCCTTTACCCCTCTGGAACCCTGTTCCCTCATATGTGAAAGGAGGGCGTTTGTTCCTGGATAATTCCTGAGGCCCTTCTTGCACTATCATTTTAGAATTTTAGAATTCCTCAGATAAAAGGGACTAAGCCAGTCTGCTGCTTCTGATTCATCAGTCATTAAGGACAGTCTTAGACTTTAGCAGCTATGTTATCCCACAGCCTCTGAGACTGTACCTAGAAGATGCTCAGCTGCTGCAATTTAATACATCGTCCTTTCCCAGCACATCAGGTGCCTTTGCATCTGTACAGAACAGAGCTCCGTACTCCAGTGCATATTGCCATTTGAAAGCTATTTATAAGGAGATATCACATTACCCCACTGCACATATGGGTGGAACCTCATAAGGAGAAAAACTCTTAAATTAAAAACAGTTGAAATATATATATTTCATCTCCTGCTAAGTTAAGGAAAAAAGTTTAGCTATAATGTGAAGTGCATGCATTTTCTCAGAACAACTCACTTCGTCATCCAGCTTGCCCTGTTAAAGATCTGTTGCACAGATTTGTAGCCAAGTTCTTTTTTTTTTCAATCTTAAATTCTTTTTTTTTTAATTTTTGAATTTTATTTTATTTATTTTTTTATACAGCAGGTTCTTATTAGTTATCCATTTTATACACATTAGTATATATATGTCAATCCCAATCACCCAATTCATCACACACACACACCACCCGCTTTCTCCCCTTGGTGTCCATACGTTTGTTCTCTACATCTGTGTCTCAATTTCTGCCCTGCAAACCGGTTCATCTGTACCATTTTTCTAGGCTCCACATACATGCGTTAATATACGATATTTGTTTTTCTCTTTCTGACTTACTTCACTCTGTATGACAGTCTCTAGGTCCATCCACATCTCTACAAATGACCCAATTTCGTTCCTTTTTTTATGGCTGAGTAAGATTCCATTGTATATATGTATCACATCTTCTTTATCCAGTCGTCTGTCGATGGGCATTTAGGTTGCTTCCATGTCCTGGCTATTGTAAATAGTGCTGCAATGACCATTGGGGTGCATGTGTCTTTTTGAATTATGGTTTTCTCTGGGTATATGCCCAGTAGTGGGATTGCTGGATCATATGGTAATTATATTTTTAGTTTTTCAAGGAACCTCCATACTGTTCTCCATAGTGGCTGTATCAATTTACATTCCCACCAAGTAGCCAAGTTCTTGAGGTAGATTTTTTTTTCAACATTTCACAAAATAGGGAAACATTCAGGCATTTGCTGGCATTAATCATCTAAATATTCTGAGCCATCTCTTCTTGTTTTGAACTGAATGCAGATTCAACTAAACTGATATTTTAAAATATTAAATAAGTTGAGGACTTTGTACTGTTACAGCTCCTTTTTCTTTTGGATACTTGCCAAAATCTAGATGAGGAGGGATGAATATAAAAACAAGATCCTTTTCATCTACTTCTGCACACTTAAAAGGTCTAAAGTGAGCCTGGATTTTATTTCTCAGAAAAGAAATTTGGATTACCTAGCTTCTTTATGTATTTATTTTTTAAAAATTTATGTTTCTCCAAACCATACTAAAAATAAGATGATATGGTATTCAAAATTGATTTTAGAAGGAGAAAATTAAAGTGGGTCTTCAGGTTCATAAGAAGTAAAACTTTCACCCTTAGTGGTACCATGGTATCTGTTAGAAAATTCTCCACCCACAAATTGTTATCAGGACGACATTTTTCCTGTTGGCCTTTTCCTTTGATCTGCCAGGTACCATGCATATTGGTTGGAGGCCTCATTTGTTCTATGAACACAGTAAAGCACCTAGACTTACTGTGAAATCCTGCATAAGTCTCTCTGAGAACCTTTGTCTGTTCTAACCCTTACTGCTGAGCTTCCCCAAATCCTTTTGGAAGTAAAAATGAGATTCTAGCAAAGCACTCTGAGCTTCTTTGGGGGGAAAGTGATAGAAGATTTTTGGAGCTTTTGAATCTACTTATATTGAGTATATTCTTTTCCTCCTCTCTTCCAAGCAACTTACATAGAAATGCAACATGAAAAAAAAAAAAAAAAAGAACAGGCTACAGTCAAAAGCAAACATTATGCCCTTTCCTTGCATACACAGATGGTGCTTACTCTGTTTGATCTGTTACCCATTCTGAGTCTGTTAGGAAAACACGACTCCTCTTCCAAGCGCATGCCACTCTTCTTTAATACAACGTGCTTCATCTCTGTGAGCATGGAGGGTCTATTTCTGAACCTGCAGCTGCTCCTCATCTTCACATGAGCGGCAGTGTTTTCCTCCACGTGATAACGTTTAACCCCTCCCATTTTGTTGCATCTTGTCGTTGTCAGGCCAGCGGCTTTCACCTCTTCTGGATCTTTCACCTGTAATCACACATGATGCTTTCGGTCAGAATTCTTTGATTCAACTCTGATTCGCCTTAATCTTTCATGGGGGCCCATAAAGTGTTACCCATGTTTTGGAGGCACAGCAGCCCTTTTCCTTCTGCTCCTCCTCCCCAACCTCACAACTGCTTCAGTGTCTGTAACATGAGCAGCTCACTCCCCACCCAGGGATTTTACAGCCTTTGTGCTCTCGTTAAGAACTATCATTCTTAAGTCTGTGATCTGTTTTCCTGGAGAGAATGTGATTTTTCTCATGATTCAACTCAATCTGTATTGATAATCTCTGCTATTATCTACACTGTTTCTCTTGTCTTGGACAAATATACCTTCTGTCCCATAAACCTTTAATGAAGTACGTGGCCTACGTTTATTATTTTTCCCTCTTATTTTCTCTTTTTGTACAGGCTTATAGCATCTGCAGACTTGGTGTATAGCTATAGGTCTGTTGGTGTTTTCTGCCTTCTCTCACTTCCCCTTCTCTGCTCCCTGCTATTGGTGGTCAAATCCTGGATTTTCCTGTGCTCTAAAAAGCCACACTCACCATTATCGTGATCATCACCACTGTCTAGATTGATATTTCTCAGGCCCTGCTTTCACTGTGTTGCTCACATAGCCTAGAATCTGGGTGGCTCTGGAGGCTTGGGACTCTCAGCCTGGTGCTCTGTGTTCAGACCCCCCTTACCCTCAGTGCAGTCAGATGAGTCCTCCCACCCCACCAATAGATTCTGGGTTCTCCCTAATACTGTTTCACCTTCACCTCTCCACAGCTTATCTTGATTGCTCTAGCCTCTGAATTGCTGTCATTCTTATGATGTGTGTTATAGGTCCACAATCTGTTATCTACATTTATAAAAATCTCTAGGCATCTGAAGTGGTTTTTTTAAGTTATTTATTTATTTATTTATTTATTTATTTATTTTGGCGGTGTTGGGTCTTCATTGCTGGGCGCAGGCTTTCTCTAGTTGCGGCAAGCGGGGGCTACTCTTCATTGCAGTGCGCAGGCTTCTCATTGCAGTGGCTTCTCTTATTGCGGAGCACGGGCTCTAGGCGTGCAGGCTTCAGTAGTTGCGATGCTTGGGCTCGGTAGTTGTGGCTTGCGGGCTCTAGAGCGGAGGCTCAGTAGTTATGGTGCACGGGCTTAGTTGCTCCGCGGCGTGTGGGATCTTCCTGGACCAGGCATCTAACCCGTGTCGCCTGCATTGGCAGGCAGATTCTTAACCACTGTGCCACCAGGGAAGCCCCTGAAGTTTTTTTTTTAAACTCATTTTGCACCAAAATCTGACCTGAACTGCTGACTCTCATGAAGCTATCCATAGTGATTACTTTCTTTACTTAATGTGAATGCTCATATTTCCATTGCAGAAATATTTATATGCTAGATGATGGGGTTCTGTATGGGGTTTATATTTATAAAACGTCTCCAGACCCTTCTCCAGAAGGGTCTGGAGACGTTTTATAAATATATGGAATAAGTGCATATCACCTTTGTAAAAATCTGAATTCCAAAATACGTCTGTTCCTAAAACTTTCAGATAAGAAAGTGTGGATCTGTAGCGCTTTGAGGTTATAATCAGATTAGATCAGTAGGTGTTTATATACCTACGGCATGGTAGGTACTGTGGTAGGAGAGAAAAAGTAGAAGCATAAGACAGGTTTCCCGCCTTTGAGTAGTTTGCATTCAAACTGTGTTGCTTTGTTGTTTAACTGTTCGGAAGACAAGACACAGGAAACACAAGGTTGTAAATTCCTGGAGGGCAGGGGAACAGATAAGTTCTTTGGCATTCCTATTGGTAGAGTATTACTAGTGATGAGGTTATTTCAGAGGACAGACTATTGATTTCCAGCCCATTTAGAGAAGACTGAAGTTTACCGCTGTGGAGCTCAGTTCTCATAAACGGCAGCGCCAGAATTCCCGTCAGCTCTCAGACCAGGTACCCCAAACGTGATGGCACCTCTCACGAGCACTGTGTCTGAACTAACTGCACAGGACTAAGGAAAGAGCTGCTACTGCTCCAGTGGCACCTGCTGGTGGCTCCCAAGGAGGCCCCTCTAGGTAAGATCCATTCCAGCCGGGGTCACCCCCAGCCTAGGGCTGTTCCAGCTTGGGCAGGGACTAGGTAACCATGTCACCTTAAATGCCATTAATATGGAATTAATTTAAATATCTTTTAAGTTGATACTTTAAAAATGTGATTTACTCCTTCTGCTTTTTCCCCCAGAAGTTCACATTTAGTTCTTTGTTTTAAATAATGGAAATGATCATGTCCTAACAGACCGACTCCTTTCAGTATCCAGCGAAGGAGTGTCAGCTGAAGTGGTATTTACGGATCCCACCCAGACTTGGCGGATGACCTGTTATTTGTAGTTGTTAGCCTGTTCTAGGGGCTAATAGAAAACACTCAGGCTTTGTTTGGCCATTTAAACTATGTGGGCATGAAGACGAAATGCTATGTTAACTGTCATTTACTTTAGTAAGCAGTGTTTCCTGCCTGATAGAGGAGCGGCATCTAATAAGAGCATATACTGAATACTCAGTCCTGACCCTGTTGAGTAAACTGAAGGCAAACAAAAGATCCTTGACTCATTTTCTTATCTCCACTGGAAGGATTCCCCTCCTTTTGTGTCATCGACTTCACTCTCCTCCTTAAACCACTGGTGCTGTGAACTCTGTTCCAGTCACTGACACGTTCTGGTCATGCTTAACCCAGGAGCTGGATTCCAGCTCACGGTACCTTTGTGCAGGTTGCTCAAGACGTTAGTGCCTGTGGGCAGGGAAATGCCAAACTGGGATTACAGCTACTTCTCTATTTCAAACAGAACTGCCTACTTTGGGCTTTATATTTACAAAATTGCTGTCCCTGGAGGTCAATATTAGCTTCCCATAGCAGATGATTTCTCTTCTGTCTCGCCTTCTTTACTGGTATTAGGTTATCTTCCTTTAGAAGCAGAAATAGTGTATGTTACCTAGATTTTCTTTTTTCTTTTTGGGAAAATGATGAAAAATGCCTTTCAATTAAATGTAAGACCCCCAAGGGGAAAAATACATGTAATTATTAACTAAATATATTCAAGGATCCTTTAGATTGTTCATGGGATAGTAATCATTAAGCAAACAGGTAAAGACCTATTCATATTTTATTTTCTACCTTTTAATTACACCCTCAATAGAAACAGTAGATTATTGGTAAGGGAAATGATTCCTGTATTATCTTACCTTTCAGTAGGAAGGAATATAAGAGTAGTGGTGCTCTACATTTAGTATACTGCATTTTGTTTCACAATCTAAAATATGTTTAGTGTTAAAGATTCTAGGAGGCTCTTTTTACTTTTTTATCTTTTTGCTAAGAATAGCGTAACTTATTAAGAACAAAGAAGTTCTTATTAGAGTATCTTTTTGCAGTGCCATGAGTTCAGGAACGTTGGATCAAATATGAGATTTGGGAAGGCCCATATTAATAGTTTCTAGAGAGGAATTAGAATTTGGTTTATGAAGATAGTATTTCTGCACATAGTGGCTTGGAGTACAATACTGTGCCTGATACAGAAGAGGTAATTAACACCTTCTTTGAGGGCATCTGTGTGCATGGATGAAAATACATTAACGGCTCTGGATTGAAGGTTTATTACCTTGTGGGCAAATTTGGAGATAAAGTGATATGCGTGGGTAATTTGGTGCAGTGTTAAGGCAAGGGGTTGAAGAGCAAAGATGCCCATTGTGACAAGGACAGCACAGCATTCTGATGTTAACGTGTGCAGGTATTTATTAGTTGTGGAAAATAGCACATATGAATGCATAATCATTTGATTTGTGTCCTTTAAATGGGTAGGATTTATGATTGGGGGGACCTCTTAGTATTGTATGTGGGTGTCTCATTCGCCTGCAGATAATTTTCCATCATCTTTATCATCTGTCTGCCTTAATTAGGTACTTTGCTTTGCATACATATTACAATTTAGGTGAAGTATCATTTTCTTGTGTATTTTAAGGTAAGCATTAGTGAGACCACAGCCAAGATAAGAAATTTCATTAAAATGTGTCATACCAAATTTTACATTGAAAAATTAAAATCTAGAATGTATACTCAGTAGAAGTAATGAAATTTATTTACCAGCGATAAGAAGGAACACTGTCTTCCTTTTGGATAAGAAAACGGTTTCAACAACAGCTAGGCAGTTATAATTCTGTGGTGACTTAAGAAAAACCCAATGCTGCCTTGTAGGATAAGGTAGCTAATATTCTTCTGTCTTATAATAAGCCTCATGATTAAGCATACATTTGAAAATTTGCCATGAGGACATTCTGTAGTCACTTCTGCTTGTAATTGCGTCATTGCAATCTTTGACATCATAAATTAGGGGACTGGACATTGCTCTCAAGGTACCAACTATCAATATATCACTGATAGGTATAAACAAACAATAAAACAGGAGAGGAAATGCCCTCTAAATTAATTTTATAAAGTATTATCCTACAGCAAATGACCATTATGTGTTCAGCCCTGGGCTGGGGCAGAGGTAAAACTCTGAGAGTCCTAAACTGCTCAGGAAAAGCCCTGCCTTTGTTTTTCTTTAATTGAGGCTGGAGCCCAAGCAGGAGGGGAAGTAACTTAGGCCATAGCTTCTGTTTGACCAGTTCAGATGAAGAAGACTCAGAGCAGCTGGCAAAATTGTCGAGTACTGAGCATCGTAGTCTCTCCCCTCAGTTTAATGCCCTCTCCCCTTTCAAGTGCCCATTGTGTTCTTGCTTTTGAGTCCCCTTCTGCAGTCAAATTAGGAAGATAGTGGATATACTCAAGGTAGGAAGATAGGTAGCTTTGTGTGATGGTTTAAGACACAGACTTTGGAATTACATAAATATGAATTTGAATCTTAGCTCTATGAACTGGGAACATTGCTTCAACTCTCTTGAGTCTCAGCTTCCTCATCTTTATTTATAGGAACAATAATAAAATTACCTTTAGGACATGATATAAGAATATGAGGACATTTAAAGCATATTGTACAACACCTACCTTAAGGGGCAAGGAGTAGGGGAAGAATCTTTTGTCAGTCCTTACAAGTTACAGTTGTTCTTTTGTCTACGCAGAGCCTAATGATGTCTATTTTAACCATGTTGACATTATTGAGCCAACTTCTTTGTTCCCTTTTTCTCCTCCTTTAACCTTAGACCCTCTCCTCCAGTCTTTCTTTATAAGATTTCTGAGTACTAAGGATCTAGAACCTATTTTCATGGTGTTCACACCCTTCTCTTGAACCTGTTCAGACCTAACTTTGCCCTATTCTTTGCAGTTAGGAATTTAGACCCCAAGGTTTCTAGCCAACTGGCACAGCTTTCACAACATACTCTAGCACCCAAGACTTTTGTGGTGACCGCTGACTGAGAGTCATTGAACATCTACTCTGTGATAGCACCATGTGAGGTTTGGGGGAAACCTCCCAGTCTCCTTCTTAGAGTGTTAACAGGAAAGGATTTATAGTATGGAGTGCATGGACGGAACACAGAAATGAACCTTACTCTCCCAGAAATTGGGAAAGAGGAGTTATAAGCAAATAAAATCTCAAGTCTTGGGGAATAACATCCAGGTAGACTTTATACATCGAATCTGTATAATGTGTAGTGGCAATCTGCATTGATCATGTTTGATTCTAGATATTAGAAACCTAAGAATTAACTAAAAATTAGTAAAAAAAAAAAATTCTAAATTTGAAAGGAAAAGGTTGATTAATAACACAGCACAGCACCCCTTTGACATTCACAGAGGAAACTTCACAGGCTTTTGAGAAACCCTACATTCTTAAATACCCCTATCTTTTATAGAATTCATATATGAGTTGAGAAACCCTACATTCTTAAATACCCCTATCTTTTATAGAATTCATATATGAGTTGAGAAACCCTACATTCTTAAATACCCCTATCTTTTATAGAATTCATATATGAGTTGAGAATAACAGAGACACAGCTTAACAGTTGCTATGCTCATTAACTAGCTAAATGACTATTCCATGTCAGAAATCTCCTCAGTCTTCATTCAAATTTGTGTCTCAACAAAGTTACAAATTACAACCTGTCATAACCTTGTAAAATTCACTCATGAATGGTTAAAACCAGCAAAGTTAAATCTGTGAATGCCAAGGGTCTACTGTAATAATAAGAGACATTCATGCGAGTAGCTTCAGTAATTATCGTGGAGAACAGTAACAATTATATATCTCATTAAACAAGTGCCTAATTAATGTTGTTGTAAATTTTGCTTGATTAGAACACAGTCTCTATAGTTGTTGCTCATACAACATGGCTGGCTGCTCTCACAACTATTAATAAAAGTGAAAGGGAAAATTGACTTTTGGTTCACAGTTTTAGTCATGGCTTAGAGAGGTACTTAATGGATAGGAATGTAATATCCTTTATGCCTTGAGGAATCCATACTTAGTGAATGATGTATGATAACCATTTATTCATGTGTTATTCCTTTAGTGTGGTGAAATCATATATCTATGGATTAGGAACTCAGTCACTAGAACACAAATAAGCAATTGAATATTGGAGTCGAGAAACTCCTGCATCAAGGACGATCTGTTATATTTATTGAGAATTTACTGTGTCCTTGCATCATGCCAGATTCCAGACTATGTTGGTGAATTCCCATTTGAATTCACCTCCACGTGCATGCTCCTCCAAAACGGAATGACTGTGATAAAATGGAAAGGTATAGTTTTTTTTTTTTTAAACTCAACTTTATTGAGATATAATTGACATAACACTATGACCCATTTTAAGTGTACAGTTTGATAAGCTTTGCCAATTTTATACATTCATGCAACCACTACCTCAATCAAGAACATTTCTATCACCTGAAAAACTTGTCATACACACCCTCTACCACGACCACTCCTCCTTGACACCTCAGGCAACCACTAATGTGACTTCTATCACAACATACTAGTTATGCTTTTTAAAAAGAATTTCACATAGAGGGAATCACAGCATGCTTTTTTGTGTCCAATTTCTTTAGCATTGTATTTTTGAGATCCATGTTGCTTGAATAAATTTCCTTTCATTGCTGAGTAGTATTCCATTTTATGAATACACCGTAATTTGTTTAGACATTCAACTGTTGAGGGCTGTTTTGGTTTAAGGTTTTGGGATATAAGGAATAAAAACTTTAGTTTTCTTTTTTTGTAATATCTTTGTCTGGTTTTGGTATCAGGGTGATGCTAATCTCATAAAACTAGTTACAAAGTGTTCTCTTTTCTCCCATTTGCAGAAAGAATTTAAGAGTAGTATTAATCCTTTAAATATTTGGTAGAATTTACTAGTGATTCCATCAGGGCCTGGAGTTTCTCTGTAGAAAGGACTTTGTGTCTTTCAAGACATTACAGGTGGAATCATAGTAGTTTACTAATAAATTCATTATTCATACATTCTTCATATAAATCTCTACTCTGAGATTCTCTGGTCTTATAAAAATAATGAACATTAAAATATTTGGGTATGTCTGGTGTGCTATAAGTGGCAGTGTAAAGTTACCCAAGGATGTGATGTGGACGCTTAGCAGATGGTTGAATTGGGAAGGTAGCAAAGGAGGAGAGACCAATTACAAACTAGATATGAGGTTGTGGGGTGCTTAGTTTACCTTCCCTTATTACAACCTTAGGAACTGAGGGAAGATGGATGGTCCTTCAGCAGGTTATGAGTTTTAGGTATCTTGTTAAGTGGAGGTTTTAAGAGGTAAGTTAATAATGACCTTTTAGAATTTAAGACAGTTTTAATAGATATTTTCATTTATCTCTTAAGATGGCAGATTCTTGAACATGTTTGCATGCCAGGAGGTAGGAATCCATGGCAAAAAAAAAAAAAAAGAGAGAGTTGAAAGATAAGAGAATGATATGGAAGTTCTTGTAGATGTGGGAGTGATTTGCACTAGTTAGAAGAAATCCTGCTTCCTCCAGGCTTAAGAAAATGCTGGAAGAGGCAGATGTCAGTTGGGGCTAGGAATTGGAGGGAACATTTTAGAGAAAAGTTTGGGAAGGTAGGAGAATGTGTTTAAAAAGAACAATGTTTATGGTTTATAAATCACAATGAAAGAGTCTGAGCAAAAGGGAGACATGGAAGGAAGTACAGAGCATTTTGGGGGTGAAATTATGAAACAAGAGAGAAGACCAAAAAGACTCCAACTTGGTAGTAGGGATAATGGTTCCAAATGGAACTCTAGTTTGAAGTTCTTCCACTGCCAGAGCAAGCAGAGTATCCAGGGTGATTGTAGACTTGTTGACAAAAGCAACTTGAAATCTTGGTTCTGTCATCCCCGAAAATAAACCTTAGTAACTCTAAAAGCTCTGTTTATGGGGTTTTAAAATATTATCTACATGGAAACAGATTAAAATATAACACATAGTAAAATGTAGAGGTTCTGGTTTATTTGTTGAGTCAGAGAAAGTAAAAATATTTATTAAGAAAATATATAATAAAACTTCAAAAACTAGTGTCGTTAGCACCTTGGAAGACAGGAATGAAAGTCTACATGACTTTAGTAAATCAGGAAAGTGAATATGGGTTTGTAGCTCAATAGAAATTGTTACAGTACATGTAAGTAGGGAAATCAAAATACGTATTAGAGATTCAGAGTATCCCAAGGCTTTCTGGGGAAAACCACAAGAATAATAGAATAATATATATCATGTATCCATCAGTTAAAATATTATAGGTAATTCAGTTTATATATACCAAGCACCAACCATATGAAAGGTATCATGCAAGACACTTTTCTGTAAACTGTGGTGATTAACTTTATTAAAAAAGTCAGAATATGCAACGTTTAGGGTAGTTTATGGACTAGCGGAAAGAGAGCACATGTACCAGGAATTTAGGTTAAATTTAGTTCCTTAGGTATCTTGTCAGAAGCTAAATGGCCACGTAGTGCAGAGGCAAGCACAGCATGCTCTTGCGTAGCCCTGGTCCCTAATGCAGGGCCATCCCTAGGATGTGTGGGGCTTCTGTCTATATAAAGAATTTGATTAACTATTGTACTACAAAATTTATGGGCTCATGTGAGGTATAATGATTACTGATGAAGGGTTACAATACTGGGTAGAGAAGAAGAACTTAACGTTTTGCTAATTGCCCAGTCAGTGCGAGTGAAGACTGTTCATGGTATCCAGACACCATTTCTTCCTGCTCAGTCCTAGGAATTCTCTTTTCTTGTCCAATATTTTCAAGTGTACCGCTTCGGGCTGATTTTATATCTCAGGCCATGAGAAAAGGTTACCAATGCTGCTACTGCTCATAAAGCCGTGGCTCATCTAAAATAGCCAAGAAACAAAAGAAAATGCTAATTTTAATTTTAGGTTATTTTTTTTCTGAGTCTGTTTTCCTTGGACCGGCACCATCTATGTAATTTGTGAGGCTCAGTGCAAAGCAAAAATGCAGGGCCCCTTGTTTAAAAATTAAGTATGTCAGGATGGTGATACAAGGTCCATGAAGCCGGCTCTGCCTTGGACTTTTACCAGTGTGTACTGTCAGTATCAATAGTCATGTGGGAAGCACCCTAGAATCGTGCAGAACGTGACAGGGGGAATGAATTTGTCACAGATAACTTATAATTTGGATAACATGGCATATGATATAGAATATCAAGAGTTGATAGTTCACATTTCAATGAAGTTATTGGTTAACTGTTGAATTCTTACTGTTGCAGAACCACAGGCTAGGGTGTGGGGATGGAGGAGGATGGCCAAAAGAGGTTCACTGTTTACTAGGTTGAAAGATACAGACATTAGGAACCATAAAACTGACAGAGCATGATGTCTGCTATAATGGAGGTATAAACAAGAACAATAGGAAAAGTAGGAGTAAATAAACTTTGGTGGGTAGTGTGGAAAAGCCTTTTAGGAAAAAAAAAATGACTTTATAGTCAGGCCAAGATGGGTAGTATTTCAAGTGCCAGAGGTTAAGTGGCAGACCTTCCAGACAAAAAGGACAGCATGAGCAAAGACAGTGAAATGAAGAGCGTGTTGATAGATACGCCTACATGCTGGGACTTTCAGGCATTCTTTTGTTATATTTATTGAACATCTATTTTCCAGGCACTGAGCCAGAAGCATGGGTATAAAAGTATATAGGTTTAGGAATCAGACAGGGCATCTACCACTCACCAGCTGTGTAACTGGAGACACCTTACTTAACCACTCTGAGCCCCAGTTATAGTCATCTGTAAAATAAAGACATTGGTTTTACAGAATTATTATAAAAGTTAAATGAGATAATATCTATAAATACTCCAACCAGCACCCTCAATCCAGTGAAGGAGAAAGCAAATAAATAATTGTGATAACACATGCTGTGAAAGCACGGGAAGGAGAGTGGCTCTCTCTGTCTGAGGTTTTTGTGCTTCACTTCCTGAAAGGGATGATATTTGAACTTGGGGCTGAAGGGTAAGTATGTGTTTTTAAGCGAAAGGGAAGCTGAGAAAGATTCTCTTAGGCTGAGGTTTGAAAACGATGAACCCCTTTATGATCTGTATGGGGTTGGAAGACAGGGAGTAGCAACAGGAAACGAAAGCAGACCATGTATACATCTATAAAATCTTTCATTACCACTCCAAACCCCTTTTAGTCAATTCAAAATATCAGACTCTTCCACTGAGAAAAGGCTAGAGACCTGTGCTGAACGTTACCTCAAGTAAGATGTAAACAAGTCTGCATGAGAGCTTCTGTAGCAGATGTTCTGTATATTTTCTTCCTTCTACAAGAAGTTTAGAGCCAGGAGATAGAGACAACTCTCAGGAAATGTAGTTGCTTTTCCCATCCTCATGTGGAACATTTTGCTTAGTTGGCAGACATTTAACAAGACATGATTGGCTCTTTTAAAAACAGGAGTCTTAGCGGTCTTGGTTGATCTGTCTTATCATGTGCTTGGTGCTTTAAAGTGCATGTCTTTTTCTGTCTTCTCCCTCCAGACTGAACACTTGCCTCTGCAGACTCAGTTCAAAGGAAGAGAGGTTGGCAGTCTCCAGCGCCCTGTAAGTAACATGGTCCTCTAGTAGGGTCAGCCCAGGCGGAGCCGGGGACCACCATGTTTATTAAAACACTGTTTTATTTCCATGAAATTTTGTTTTATTCACCTCTGCTATCTGAGCATCGGTGGTGTGATTTTGTAAAGTCCTTGAGATTGCTTATTCCTCTTAGAAGTAATCAAGTTTTATGAACCCAGTAACCTGACAGAGGCTCAGTACCAGACACACCATAGAGCATGAGGGAGGTTCATTTTATGGTGTCAGCTGTGACCCAGAGTCAAGGAAGAAAGGTCAAGACAAGAGGCTATTTTTTGACAGCATTTCTTATCCTCAGCCACGTTGGGCATACAGTCAAATACCAGTTCATTTCACTGTGTCTCTTCCCTAATTCCCCAGTGCTGAATCCTGAAGCTTCTTTTGGTTTTGTTTTGGTTGTTTTAGTTCTCTGTATTATCTCATGCATGGATTCCAAGCTTGAGCCTTGCTGAGAGACTCCTGCAGTTCACAACCTTGCTTTTCTCCAGTTTACCTTAACTGATACCAGTTCCAAATTTTGAAACCTGAAACTGACTACAGTCCTCATTAGTCACAATTTTCTATTTAGGAGATGCCACCACTCTTGTACAGGTATTGTAAGCAACCAGTGACTGGAAAATGTTAAGTTGTTGAACTTTACCTTGCCATTCAGTAGCTTATGTGTAATGAATTCTGTTCTTGCCTGTTTTTACCCAAGAGCTAGAAAAGATACAAACAGCTGCTCTGATAATGTAAGCAATGTTTGAATTTTTAGAATGGACTGAATAGCAGAAGATTTGACTATGAAGATGAGAATCCAGTGGGGGAAGATGGGATTCAGCAGATGTACCCCCTCTACAATCAGATATGCTCCCAAGACGGGAGTCCTGGCAAATACCATCCAAGCCGTGACCTGGAGAGAGTCTACATCAACCCACAGGAACATTACATGTGATTGTCCTCTTTCTCCAGTGGTGTTCTAACAAATGTTTATTCTTAGATTGAGGGAGAGAAACTGAGGCCAATAGGTATGATTTTATTCTGTCTCATATAAAACAATCCCAGTCTAAGTATATCAGAAGTCGTGATGAATGACTTGGAGCCAATAGCACATTTCTTCCTTTTATTAAGAGTTTCTTAATCACCAGCTGTGTTTGTGAACTTGACTCTAGCTTTGTGTGTTTCTGTGATGATGGTGTTTAACTACTAACATTTGGCCTACAATGGCATGTTCATTTAAAAGTAGAGCATCTGCCGGGGATGACAGCAGTGATTCTCCAGAACGAAAGGCCCCAGCTGGGAGTATTAACCTCACTGGGTCTCAGGCAGACCAGCCTGTTCATCTGTAACTCAAATGGGCAGGAAAAGGAGCTCAAAATCCATCTCACTAATTATTTAGTTGGGATTTGGCTTTTCCTGACATGCTTAATACAATTACAATACCTACTTACAAACAGGAGGCCTGAGAAAAGAGGCAGAATTTGTTGTTTATCCCAGAAACAATAACAAAAGGCAGTTCAGACCTTCAAGTCTGTTGGTTTCTTTTAGACTCTTGTGATATTGTAATATGCGTTCCTTCTTGATCACCAAGGTCCTGAGGGATGCATATTTCTTGCTATTATCGGCCTAGTCTTGATGAGCTGTGTGCTAACCAGGGTTCTTCTCTTACTCGGTCATTGTTCCCACAGTTGTGTTCTTTATAGTCCAGATTAGCCTATTTCCCACCTATTAAATTCTAGAAGCCCTGTCTAACTGGTGGACAGCCTTGAGCCTTGAGCCCTCTTTTCTGTGGTGTTGTATATGACAGGCTCAGCTTTCGCTACTGAAACTTCTTTCAAACTAATCCTATCCACACAGGCTTTGGCTACCCTTTGCATTCTTCAGACTTTTTATTGTCTGTGTTTTATCTACCTCAGAAAAAAGCCTGCTGGAAAATCACCATGTAATAACCCCTACTCTTAAAACCCAGGTAGAGAATTTGAAAACCTAAAAAAACAAAAAGCGCCTTTAATGTGGCATATGTGCTAAACCCACATGTGGTCCTTGATCCCTCTTCCCCTACTTTAACTGGTCAATAATAAGAGTAAAGAGATACTAAAACGCAAATAATACAGTGACTGACTTACCAGTCTGGAGTTGTCTCACTTCCCTTTGCCAGCTTTTCCTTGATGAGCTTGAAGGTAGCAATTATAGTGGGGTGAGCAGAGGAAGGAACACAGGTACATGTGCAAGTGTCAATCATCTGCCCTCATATCTTAAGAAAAGCATTGCTTTACTATGTGTTCTGGAAGATTATGGGTCTGTCACAGATATAAAAAACACTGCAGACTTGTCATGTATTAGGAAAGAGTGACATAAGCACTAAAATACAATAGTACACGTTTCCAACCTAAGCTTCAAGGGAATAGGAGAATATTAACATAGATTTCTAATGGGATACCAAAGATACATTATGATTCGCAGTTTGCTGGCTCTAGTTCTTGCTTGTGTGTTTGTTTCCTTTCTTCAGTTACCATGCTTTGTCAGACAGATTATCCAGGTTGTTCTACAGTAGTAATACACCACCCCCCTCCATTACCTGGGTGACCAGCAATTCTGTAAAAGATGATAGTTACATGGAATCAAAGGGTAAATTCCAAGGACCATCATTGCTGTTTCACTGTGTTACCTCAGAGTTAGTGTACTGCCCTTGCTAGCAAGCTGACACAGAAAGATACCCGACTTTATTACTTGGAATCCCATCAGTGAGTTAATGTAACTGAAGGTGTAGGGATCCTTGCAGTTGTTTTCCAACAGAAAGATGACTCTAGTCAGAGCTCTCCTTGATAAGGAAGTGTTTTATACATACTAGATGTTACAGAGGAGGATACTGTGGTGCATTGCCTCCTTTAGTGAGCTTTAAAAATGTCTTACACATTGGGGATGGTTTCTAGGTGCTGCTGGGTAGCAGGTTGTTGAATTAGTGTCACAAAAGTAGACCCTGGACCTAGAGGGGAGTTGAGATGTCTTCATTTGCACTAGGGAAAGAGAGTTGGAAGCACTGAGTTTCAGAGCCCTTTGACCTGTCTTCTACCCTCCCTACCATCAAGAAGCCACTATTGCAATTTTTAACATTCTCAGTGTAGTTATAGAAAAGAAATCTCAGGATGTAGACACTTCTCTCAGCAGCCAGCTAGTTCAATATCCTCTTTGCCTCTCTGTCAGCTATGATATTTCTTTAACAGACTGGTAGATTTTATAGCTGTTGGCCCCTTACATGGGTCACAGAAGGTATATAATTGCTTATCCTGGTGGCTCCCATCTGTTCTCTCTAAATACTGAGTGGAATAGAGCTCAGTATTTTAAAGGAGCTTTAAAGGGCTTTGATCAGCCAGCCCCCTCAAGGAAAAAATGCCATCCAAAATTAGCCTGTTGATCTCTAAATTTGGAGGCTAGACCACTTGACGATGGCCATTTAAATTTGGAAGTTAGACTCTTAAAGGTCAGTGAGTGAGGCTTAAGGATATAAGCCACAGCTGCTACTAGATACTCTTCCCATAACTGGTTTATTAAAACGCACTGAAACAGAAATGAATCCCCGGAGTGCTTATCCACTTACGGTTGCAGTTTTGCGTTTCAAGGGGGAGTGTGCATGCTCCATCTTAAACACACAGCCTTGATTGCCTATTTTGTAGGCGGCCCAAGCTCCAGGGGCGTGCGTCACCGCTGCAGTAGCAGATCACCAGGTCCTTTGCACACCACACTAAAATAAAGCATCTGTACCAGTTAGGATTGCCCTGACATAATGGGATAAGAATTTAGGTTAATTCTTAAATGGCAGTGATTTATTTTCTATGAGGACTCCCCTATCCCTGGCCGCCTTATATGTTCTAAAATTGAAGAAGTCCATGCTCTTTAGGACATGTAATATAAAATTCTTACCTGTGCTAGGCCTCCCTGTAACATGCACATAGTAGATACTAAAGAAATGTGCTGTAAACTAAATGAACTGGTCCCCTCGTTAATTTTTTATGGCCTTGTTTACTCATAGGGATAACGTATTTTTTCATCCATCTTTTGAGAATGATTTCCTAATTCCTCTTTCACAGTAGTGTAAAATTTACTATTTTGTTTTTCATTGTGCAGTTTTCCCCTGCAGTGTGCTGGTCTCTCAGTGCTGTTCTTTATATCCAATAGAGCCTTTCTTCAAGCCTCTTTTTCCCTGGGGCATAGAGGATAGGCCATTATACCAAGAATCAGAAGAATAGGTTCTACTCCCACTTAATCTGTCTAGGACATCAGTTGCCCCTATCTGTAAAGCAGAGATTGTAATACTTTCCCTGTCAGCCTCTCAGAAATGTGGGGAGAGTTAAAGAAGATAATAATGGATGGGAAATTGTAAGTTCTCTTCAAATGAAAATACCCATGACTCTATTACTGTTGCATATTGAACCTGAACTCCCAGCACCCTTGCCAGCATTTTGAGTACCATAGCGTCTCCCCAGGGAGAACCAAGTGGCAGATGAAAATTTCAGTTCGAGCTAATTTGAGTATAGCCAAGTGCAAGTGGAAGACATCCCTTTCCTATAATAAGCATTTGTCATATGGAAAGCTTGATACCTGGATTTTAGCCTTTTAAGCTCTGTTGACCTGTGGTTGCTCTTATTTAACAGATTACTGCTAATAATAGCTACCATTATTGAGTATGTAGTATGGACTGGATTCCAGGGCAAGCACCTTACAAGAATCATCTCACTGACTAGAACCAAACTCCTGTTTTGTCCCCTTCCAGGAGACCCTGTGGGGAGAGACAGCCTCCCATTCCTATGCTGCACACCCACAGACCACACTAATCATCAGTCAGCTGTTACTTCTTTTAAGTCTGCTTTTGAGGAGTGGTGTTAGGGAAGAGGCTTTCTTGATTTTTTTGGAAAACAGAGGTGTAAGAGGGTACATGGAAGAAAACCATAAAAAAAAATGTTTACTGAGAAGAAAGCAATTGCATGTGCTCGTTTTTATTTACTTTTCGAACTTCTCAAAAAGCTCAGAAAGAGTCTCATACCCATTAGATTAACCATCTCTGCAAAAATAACCAACCGAATAATTAAAGCCACTCCATCCCAGTTGGTTCGGTCTTAGAGGGCACAAACTTCTAACATCTCTTCCTCAGCTTAGTAATTTGATATACTTACTGCCCCTTTGCGTTTGTTTCACCTTTATTGAACTCCCAGGGGGTGGTGGCACTCTTAACAGTGGACAGAAGGAGAGCTGGCTCTGGTAGAAAGCCAGAAGAAGAGGAGGAAGGGTGTGAAAGTAGAAATGTCAGGGCCCCCACCTGTGGTTCAGCTCTATGCTTCTCTTGTTCCTGTGCTGAACTGGCAACACCCTTCATCCTTGGGCCATTTACAGACTACCTAGGAGGACCAGGGGCTTCCGGTTCTTCTGTTAAACTAGAAACTGCTATTTGTAAGCCTACTCAACTATGGACTATGCCTGGATGAATCTTACGGCCCCTGAAAGGTACTTGTGTTCCCTCCATTAAAGAAAATTGTTGTAAGTTGGACTTTGCCAATTTGGTCACTTGCAATTATTAGGTGGTTTAGTGGCCTTCAGTAGGTAGGGGTTGGGTGAGGGCTGTACGTCTCCTCCCCACCAACCTTACCAGGTGGTATATTACACTGAAATCAGATTTTAAGCCAGTGTCTGCATCATTCATCTTTATAAACACTCAGGCACCAGAACAGACATCCTGTACTAGTCAACCTGCCATGTAAGCTTGAAAGAGTCCCCACTCCATTCTTTTAGAGAACCCAATGATATCTTATGTAAAAGGGTTATTAGAAATGAATCCAATAATGTTACAGCAGATTTGGTGTCAGGCAGCCTGATTTCTGTTCAACTTCTAGACATAGAACAGGTTAGTAATCTAGGAAACTTAGGGCTAGTGGGCTTGCTAGAGCTTTATGCCCTCTTCGTGAAAGGGATGGAGTGCCCTATGGTATTTGGGCCAATCCACATACATTTAACACTACTAACTTGACCACTGAAAAAAATCACTTATTAACAAAGTCTCTGGCGCTGAGTTCTTGTGGTAGTAGCCTCTGAAGTGACTTGAGTTTTTCAAATGCTAACTAACAACTTTTGGAGGGTGTATTCCCAACTAGGAGACTTTAAATGTTAACTAAACACTCCTAGGGTGTATATTAAGACCAATTAACATGTGCCAAAATAATTCAAATTACATTCAACATAACAATTTCTTAAGGATTCCTTGTGTTATCACACCTTCACAGTGGGGTGAGGTATATTCACTGCTCTAATGTCAACCACCTGCTGGCATTTCACCTTAATAGCGGCAGCCTTTTCCTTGTTAGAGGTGTGTGTGTGTATGCATCAGAGAGAGAGAAAGACAGGCAGAGGGGAGAGAAGCCGACTTAAAATTCACAGTTGAAAAACATTTTGGAGTTCACACATACAACAGAACCCTCACATCTACAAACATCTCACTATTTCAGGCCCATTTTATTATCTTTGCTTTTGCATTATCTCTGTAAAAAGGTTAGAGGTAGGAACAGAGGCCATATTTACCTTGACAGTGGAAATATATAAAATATTAGGTTTATTTCTACTGTATTTCCACTTATTAGGTTAGTTATTCTCTACTCACGTTTGTTTGACTGTGGAAGTTTGGAGCTGAGTAGACTAGAATAAAAGAGAATGTCAAAAATTCAGATGACACTAAACATTTTTTTATCAAACATTATCAATTGAGACCATGATGTGGAAGTTCCTTCTATATCTCAGGGAGAAGGGAAACCACCACTGACAAATAAAAGGATTCTCCATTCCATTGGTTGGGAATAAATCACTTCCATTGGTCCATTCCCCAGAATAGTCAGTGTTTGGGGGCTAAAGCCATGATATATATCAAATTACATACCTACCTACCTCCCTACACCAAAAAGCTCTAGTTATATGCAGTATCTGGTACCTCTAGCTGTGAGGTATAGGGATAAATGCGTGAGTTTCAGGGGAACAGATGTTGTGAATATTTATGGAAAAAGGCAGCATCTCCTTGAGTTAAAGGTTGGCAGGGCCCTGTCCTCTAAGTGCTCCCATTCTAGAGCTGTGTTGTTTACAGTTGCCACTTGCACATGATTTACATGGCATGTCCTTTGGACCCAAGGAGATAGACTAATGGACTTGAAGTTATTATTAGATTACAACTGCCATCCCAAACAATCTTCAATAAACAAAAACCAGCTTCCTGAGATGTTTCAGTGTTTTACTCCATCTAGAGGCAGGAGACTGAACAGTTCCCTTCTTGAGGTTTTTCCCAGCCTTACCATTTAAAGATTTTATGATCAGGTTCCCTGTGGCCCAGCAGGACACTTGGTATCATGGCCTAGACCGGTTGTATTTATTATCATGGCACAGGACTGAACTGTAAAGTCGATTAGAGGAGGCCTCGAGGGAAAGCCCCCTTGGGAATCCAGAACATCAGATTGGCTACACTGGCTTAGAACTGTGGCCTATCCTGCTACAAATATGTCTGACACCCATGAAGAAATGTTTTATGTGTCTCCTCCAGAGGTTAGGAATGAACTTCAAACATTCGTTATGTCCCTTAATAACTCACAGTGGGTCTATAAAGCCCAGGGTTCCACTGATTCCCAAATGCATGGGCATCACTATTTTGGTTTTCATTATTCTTGCCAATAATGACCAGCTTTTTTTTTTTTTTTTTTTTAATCCACCTAACACATTAATCAGGCTAAGTTAATTTCTTCTCACAAGTCATGTTGATGGCTCCATGTCCATCATATTTTAACTACAGGCAGCAGTATTTTGTCCTAAATGCATTGGTTTGCGCTTACCCACACTGTGGCTCATTAATGCCTCTTTTTTCACATGGTTTCATGAGAACTTATTGCTGTATTCCCTTCAACTGAGCATTTCAATACCCAGAAGAGCATTTGTCATCTTAGGTTTCACTGTGTACTTGAAATTCCACGTCCTTTGTAAAAAAATGTTAAGTAGGTGGTGTTGCTACTGAATCCCTGGATTATTCCACTTGTCTATCCAGAAAAGTTCCTGTTTATCCTCTACCTTCTTTTTCTATTCCTGAGCCGAAGCTTAAGACATAACATCTGCTCCTGCCTATTCATTTTCCATGTGGTCTTAACCTCTTAACTTCCTTACTTCTCAGTTTCATCCCTGTAAGTTAGTACTCTCCGCCTCACAGAGGTTTTATGGAGGGGGAAAAATAAGGTGTTTGAGGGTTGTCTTCAAGAGAGCTCCTACTTTTAAAGCGATTTTATAAAAGCCCCTTGGCTTAGAAATGAGAAACTCTATAGCTATTATTTTTTCCTATCCTTGTTTTGCTGTTTTTATTTCTGGAAAGTGATCTCTGTCTGAGTAGAGTCTGTACCCTGGTTTTAACTTTCTTCCCATTACCCCCTTTCACACTGAAATTGTCCTCTCTACCTTGTCCATCCTCTGAACTTTTTACCTACAGAGCCAAAACTAGTTATCCCACAACAAATCCCACATGCTCTTACTTCCATGATTGAATAAATTAATGTCCTCCAGAAAGAGGCATCTGGCTCTGGACATAAGAAGTCAGAAGGTAAATGAGGTCTCACTCTGGCACTGGCAAGATCTCACCATGGTACCTTGGTTCTCCCTGTATAAACTAAGGTTAATTCTGCTATTTCACAGCACCTGGGTGTTATGAGTCTTGACAAAAAAAAAAAAATGATGAAAAGTATTTTTCAAATGTCCTGTACTATATAAACGCGTAGTGAATAATCTGGAGAGTCCTCAGGTAGAAATGTGTTCTTGTGTAGCTCAATTCAGATTACTAATCCACCCATTGTTTTCAAAAGAAATGTTTTACTAACCTGTTCTTTTTCTTTTTAAAGTGAAAATTAGTTTCTAATCATTTGAACTATTTTGATTTTTCCGTATGGGAAGAGATCAATAGTATACAGAAAATACCCAAATTGTATTTTAAGTGTTAAAACTGAAAGGGTTTCATAACAATGTAGTGGGATAAGGAGGAGGATTCTAGCTCAAATGTGGCAAGAAATAGAAATACTAAGATTAGCTTTGATTCTGAGATTGTATTATAAATAGATGTTAATGTGGTTGTTTTTAGATACTCTTTATTTTTAAGTTACCAGAAATCGTCTTTTATTTTTGAAGTTTTGAACTGTGTGGTTCTTGACACGTTTTGAATAAAGCTTTTATCAACTAAACTTTTTCATTATCAATAAATCAGATATTAAAATACATATAAAAATTAATAGCCTAATTATATGACTGTAAAATTCAAGATTTAAAGAACATCTTTTATAGAAATAGTAGATTTCTATACTGGAGTCCTTTTAAAAAATGATTTTAAAAATAGTAATAGGAGTACTTTTATACTTCAAGCAGTATTAGAAATATTTTTAAAAGATGTGACAAGTTACATATTATTGTAATTGCTTGTGGAAAACAATACTTTTTTAACGAAACTAAATTTATTCCACTTAAATAATCGTTCTTCATTCCTGATTAGTCCTTAGGTGTTAAAGTGTCCCTTCTTTTATGAAATGATATCGATGCTAGATGGTAGCTTTTTAAATGTTCTTATTTTAAAGAAAGAGTTGGCATCTCTGATGGATCCCTGTATTTTGTTTTAGGGATGGATGCTTTATTGGCCTGTGAAATCTCAAAATCTAGGAACCATTTTAAAACAAACAAACGTTTTATTGAGATACCATAATTTTCATCCTCTTAACTTGTAAAACTCAGTGCTTTTTAGTTATTCAGAGAGTTGTGTAATCATCACCAAAGTCAATTTTAGAATATTCTCATCACCCCAGAAAGAAACCCACTCCCAGCTGCTCCCTGCCTCCATTCCTCCTTCCCCTTCCCAGTCCCTGGCAACACCAGTCTACTTTCGGTCTCTTGTGAATTTCCCTGTTCTGGACATTATATGTAAATGGAATCCTATAATGTGTAGGCTTCTTTCACTTAGCATAGTGTTTTCAAGGTTCAACCATGGTGTAGCATTTATCACTCATTTCTTTTTATTGCCGAATAATATTCCATTTTATAGATACGCCACATTTTATCCATTCGTCAGTTGAGGGACATTTGGGTTGTTTCCACTTTTTGGAAATAATTATGAATTATTCATGTACAAGTCTTTGTGTGAACATAATGTGTTTATTTTTCTTCCATATATACCTAGGAGTGGAGTTGCTAGATCATATGGAAGCTCTGGCTTAACGTTTGGAGGAACTGCCAGACTATTTGGCAAAGATGCTGCACTATTTTACATTCCCACCAACAGTGTATGAGGTTCCAGGGTTCCAGTTTCTGCACATCCTCACCAACACTTGTTGTCTGTCCTTTTTGATTATAGCTGTCCTAGTAGGTGTGAAGTGCTACCTCACTGTGTATTTTATTTTAATTTCCCTGACTGCTAATGATGTTTGTTTGTTTTCTACAACCCATTAAAAATGTAAAGCCATTCTTAGCTCATGGGTCCTATTGAAGGCTGGATTTGACCTACAGGTAGCCAACCTCTGACCTAGAGGGTAGAATTAGTAAACAAAAACATTAAAGCAGTATTATAAATACACTCTGTATGTTCAAGAATGTAGAGGAAAGTGTGAGCCATTTAAAGGGAGATGTGGGACATTAAAAAGAATACATGTGGTAGGGCACTGATAAATCGGCTTGCTGGATTTAAAAAAAAAAACAAACAAAAAAAACTTGGTTTGCAACATTTGTTGATTTCCACGGCCAGTGTTAAGCTATTGACATGACACCACTGAACTTGAAGTTGGTAAGGGACATACACAATTGGCACCTGCAAGCTGGTGCCAGCTGACTGTAGCACGTTGCTGACGTAAACCGTCTCTAACTGCACATGTGACATAGAGTAATCAGGAACTAGAGCTACCTACCATCTACCTGGCTGTCATCGGCCTTGTCCACTCCTACAACCATTAGGAGGGAGACTGTCTCCCTTCCTATTATATTATTAGACTCCCAAATAGCCTTTGATTCTTTCTCAGCCTTCATTACTCTGGAATCATGGCCACATTTCCACAAGACAGATAGGTGCATACACATGCACACTCCCCAGAATGTCAAAAAAGTGTTGGAATGAAGTCAGAGCAACAAAGGGGAACATGTTACGATCCATCCAGAAAACTTATTGGAAAATATACTTTAGTTAGGTGTTGAATGGATAGGAAATGGCCGGTAAACAAAAGAGCAGACATATTCCACACAAACAGATGGTTTGGGCAAGAATTCAAAAGTGGGAGTCAAAAAAAAGTTGGATGAGTCTTCATGTTTAGACACAGAATCGTGAATTCTTGCAATCGGATATTTTGCCTCTGAATTTCTTCTCCCCAAAGGTTCTGGGCAAAGCCTCAACTTGAGATTTATGCTTTTACCAAAAAGCACCACATAAGGAAAAAAAAATTCCTTCTACACCTGAAATTGCTGCAAGAAAGCTCTAGAGAAATTAGATGGCAAATCATCCAGAAAATAAGTAGTTCATATCTCAGACTTTAGCCCTTTGAAATTCCAGTCTAACATGTTTCCAAATTGGCATTAGTTCATGAACCGTGATTAAGAACAAACCAGCCTTCTTGTCCACAGTCTCCTGCCTCCCTGCTTCTAAACACTTCCTTTCCTACTGATGGTAAAGCCCAAAGTTACAGTGTGGGATTGATGCTGTTGACCAGTATTTGTCAGCTCAAATCAAAAGCGAAGCAAAACGATGCTTTGCTAGGCAGAAGTGGTCATTATGTTACCTCACCTGGCTGCTCATTAGGATAACTGCATCCACCTGCCTTGCTAGGCAGTGGCACACCTGGCCTTTATTATGTGGGATTCTATCACGTGGAGTACTATCCTACTGCCATTTGTGGTGCTTTCATCATTGCTGAACACCTTAGTGATGCCAAAGCTCCTCGCTAGCATATTCCTGATGGCCTTGGTACATGGTATTTCCTCCAGGCCTTTCTTTGGTTGGTTTTCAGGCCTCTCATAATATATAATATATCTACTCTGGTATGTTCACATCCTGAGCCCTTTAATTCTTTCCTCCTCAATCTGCCAAGACATTCTGGCATTCCAACTTCACTTAGTATATGGGCCATTGCTTTTTCCATGCTTCTAGGTACTGTCCTAGACACCATCTCCTGGGGTTCTTGCCAAACTGTAAATCCTGTATCTCTGGAGTGTGTTCCCAAATCAATAAACTCTCCCTCATCCAGTCTTACGTTCCAGCTCCTCTCAGTCAAGCAGCCTCAGAATCCAGTCCCACTGGTACAGCCCTGCGTCTGCCAGGGGATGTTGGCTAGGCCTTGCAGCTTCTTTGGAGTAAAGTCCCTTTTCTCCCTTATCAGGTCCAGCATGACCCTGGGTGATTATGTTGGAACTTAATCCTACTTAGAGGCCTAATAGCCAGGAGGAGAGGTAGAGGCAGATCTTGAGTAGGGCACTTGCTGTCTTGAAGGGGGGCAGTGGTGTCTGTGTTGATTCCAAGCAAGAGGAAAGTGCTGACAGGCTCAGAGAATTCAGAGGAATTAGAGAACAAACAACAGCCCCGATTTGCCCAGGACTGTCACACTTTTATCACAGCAAGTCCCACATCCCAGGAAACCCCTCAGTCACTGGAAATCAGGATAGTTGGTCACCCTAGGACTCTGGGGATTCAAATTTTTCAGGGGAATCTTCCTAGATATTCCCATCCCAAGTGTCAGGACCTCCTTTTCCCCCAATGAGTAACAGGTCTGCTTGGTTAGGTATTTAACCGTCTCTGGAGATCAGCACCAGATTTACTCCTGAGCTTGGGCCTCAGCTGCAGGATATGAGAGCCTCTTTGTCAACTACCAGGGAGATCCTCTGACTTTCATATTTGACTTTCCATTGCCTATTAATTGCCTGCAGTTTTCCATTATCTTTTTTGTTATCAGCGGCTCTTAGCAAAACTCATGTAATCCCACTGTCCTTATAGTTACTATTTCTCCCTTAGGACTGTCACATGGGGCCAGAGGATGCCCGTGTTCCATCTGTCATCAGTTGGGTCCTCATCGCCTGCCGGGGGGCTAGTGATTCAGCTCCCAAATCCCATATTATTGATAAACTTTCTAGGACCGTTCCTGGATGCACTGTTGCAGGTTGGGTTCTCTGGAAGCAGATGCTGAGACGGATTTGGGTGTGCAGGGTATTTTTTTTAGAGATGAGCACTTGTGGAAGGGAAGGGGCTGAAGCAACATTGGGCAGAGAAACGTTAGAACTGTGATGCAGTTCTGCAAAACATGGACCCACCCCCACGGGGAGGTCTGGAACATCATGTCCCGTGCTGAGCGGAAATGGCCTGTGTCCATGCTCAGCCTCCCTCAGTCAGTGGGTGTGGGCAGCCCGGGAAGGCCGTGACCCCAAGAGGGTCAGGAGGCCCTTTGCAGCAGGTCAACCCTGTAACTAAGGGCTGGGGCGAGAAGTCCTTCCCTGAAAGGGGATGTGGGTAGTGCTTTTCCACTGCCCACACCAAGAGAGAAATTGGAGGAAGCTGATTACTTTCATTAGTTTGGTTACTATTATTTATGGACTAAGGAGGCTCTGTGAGTGGAAAGATAATGTTTAAGTTTCTGTGCTTTCTCTCTATATTCTGCCCCTTTCTCCTTCCCCATTCAAGGGGGTAGTTTCTTCATCTCGGGGGTGGGGGGGGGGTTTGTTTTGTTCTTTTCAGTGTTTTCTCCAGAAGTCTAAAACCATTGTTCCGAGAACAGAGTTTGAAGAGAAAGGCAATTTCTCTCAAACTAAACAAAGATGCTCTAGGATGGTGGGTCTCAAAAGAGATACAGACATGCATGTTGTTTCTGGTATTTCTGTGTATGTAGCAGAGCCTCGGAGGAAATGGTTCCCCAGGAAATATGGGAGGCAAGACTGTTCTGTGTCCTAGTCCTGGCGAAGAAGGGCACAGTGGTGAACCTGAAGAGACACTACCCGCACCTCACCACTGTGTCAGACCCCAGGAAATAACCTTGAGACAGAAAAGGTAAGAGAAGAATGTTGCAAGAATAACTTCAAATTTCCAACTCACCTGTTGGGATGGAAGCACGGTTTTAGAAAAAGTTGACTAGAGGAAAAGAAAGAGATGTGATATTTATTGTACTCTTATGCATAGGGACTGATTCTTCCCTGCTTCGCACATGTGAAAGGCTGTCACATCAGTCTCCCCATCCCTCCCCAAACCCTGTTAATTGCTCAGGTCCTTTAAGCCTCCCAGTCCCTCCACACATGCTTTCTGTGTCCTTAGCCATCTGGACCGCATGTTACCAGATGGGTGTGGAGAGGATACGAGGCCCTTCGTGCGAAGCCTCCCTCCAGCTCCTCTCTTGTCCATCTCAGAGCGGGAGCAAGCCAACCCCATCCCCGACCCCAAACCCATTGGCTTGTGCTTGCATTGATCTAACCTCAACTCTAGTCCTACCAGTATTTCTTTATAGCGGCAGTTTAGAAAAAGCTTGACTCCACCCCTTTCTTATTTTTATCCTCTTTTTTTTTTTTTTTCACTCTCACGATCATGTTCCTTTCCTTCATATCACTTCATCTCATATCTTTTTTCTTCCTTATTTTCAATTTCCAGATATCTGAGGTTCTTTGAGGCTTCTAATTGTAAAACAATGGATTATAATATTTGTCATAAGAAACCTCAAAATACTCTTTTAAAAATAAACTCTTGAAGTGAATAAAACATTACTAATACTAATTTCTGACCAGTATTAAAATGGATTTTTTTTTCAGTAATATCAAGCAGAATTAAAGATAGAGGGGGAAAAGTACATGTTTCAAAACCTCATTAGGAATATCCTGGAAAGAAAAGGTTGAGATTTTTTCATGTAGCAGGTCACTTAATGGGTCTCAATCAGATGTTCACCGTGCTTCAAAGATGATTCCCCTTTATGAAACTGGGCCTTATCAGCCCATGGTTCAGACACTCTGAGTAACAACAGGGCTTCTGAGGAGAGGACATGCATTTCCTTATTTCCTCCTCTGGCACCTTTGTATAGCTCTCTATAGTTATCCCCCATTTCTCCAGAGCTCCCATCCACTTTACACCCTCAACACTTCTCAGCTTTCTGTGATGTTTATTTATGCATTCATCCATTCATTTATTTGATATATGTGATTGGGTGCCTACTGAGTTCTGCTCTAGGTGCTGAGAATATGGCAATGAACAAAACAAACAAAAAACTCTGCCTCGTGGGTGTAGAGGGTAAGAGAGACAGGAAACAGTTTAATTGAGAAAGTTGTATGTTAGAAAGTGATACATATGAATGAAAAACAAAGCAGGGAAGGGAGTTAGAAAATGTTGGGGGCATAGGGTTTACAACTTTAGATAGGGTGGCCAGGGAAGGCCTCACTGAGAAGGTGATATTTAAGTAAAGGTGGGAAGGGGGTGGAGGGATATGCATCTGGGGAAAGAACTATCCAGGAGAGGTAGCAGCAGGTGCCAAGGTCCTGTGGCAGGAGTATGGCCACCATGTTTAAGGAATAGCAATGAGTAACTAAAAAGTAGAAGATGAGGTCTGAGAAGGAATGGGAGGCAGGCGCTGGATCAGGTAGTACTTTGTGGGGCATTAAGAGGACTGGGCTTCTCCTTGTGTGGTTTAGGAGTCATTGGAGGGTTCTCAACAGAGGAGTGATATCCTCTGCTTATATGTTAACAGGATCACTCTGGCTGCCATGTTGGGACTGACCAAAGAGGGAAAGGACTCCAGTAGGGTGTCCAGTTCAGAGAACAGTTCAAACATTTAGCTGAGAGGCTGTGTGGCTTAGATCAGGGCGGGGGCAGGAAAAGTGATGTTTCTATTGAAGACATACCCTCCTAACCATCTGTCCGTGCTCTAATCCTCCCCGAATTCTCCAAGGCTGGACCTCTTTCTGTAAGTTCACTCTTCTCATGTCACTCTCTCACTCAAAAACAGCAAAATAACTCCTTGCTGACCAAATCATGTTCTGTTCTTTTTTCGAGGACTCTAACACTTTGCAAGTTGGCATTCTTCCTATCTGTTGTACTTGAGCCCCTCCTGCTTCCTAGCTGAGCTCTCTATTCCCATCAGCTTATTTACTACTCCCCCAACGCACACGACCTGCTATTCTAACTTCTGCAAGGGCAGCCCACGCTCTCTTCTTTGCCTAGATCCTTCTTTCCCCTCCTTAAAGCCCATTTCAGGTGCCCCCTTCTTCATGTCTTCCCATTCGGGAAGTCCACTTGAGCACCTCTGCCCCTGGGCCTGGCCCTCAGGTCCTGCACCTCACATGCTGACAGTTTAGCTTACACCATTTTGCACTATTTTCTCATTTGGTTTGGGTGCTTCCATGAGTTCATAAGCTTAGTGGGAAGCAGCCGCATAGCACAGGGAGATCAGCTCGGTGCTTTGTGACCACCTAGAGGGGTAGGATAGGGAGGGTGGGAGGCAGACGCAAGAGGGAGGAGATATGGGGATGTATGTATGTGTATAGCTGATTCACTTTGTTATACAGCAGAAACTAACACACCATTGTAAAGCAATTATACTCCAATAAAGATATTTTTAAGAAAACAACAAAGACTAGATATAATATATTTTTGCCACCTTCAATCCCCTCCAGCACAGGTGAGGCATGTAATATGTATTTGGCAAATTTTTACTGGATTGAACAAAATATAACATATGAACTTCAAAACTAGGGTAGTTCTTCCAAAAAGTGCCTTTCGTTGCATTTCGTGGCAAACCGTCTTGAACTTGTTAAAGACACGCAGGAAAACATGGTGATGTTGACCACCACCTACAACTCCTTCCCCATGTCCCTAACTAATTTACCCTGAGGCGTATTTCCTGGCGTGGTGACACGCTTTAATGCCTGCTTCCCAGGACTGTACTGAGGACATCTCACAGACCTCTTCTCAATAGCCATCTCCGCCAGCATGCTGCAGGGCACTCTTCTAACCGGCTGCCTTCCCTCCTTTTTTCCAGTCTCCCGGCCGCTCCCCACTTTGTCTACCCTTTCCCCACATTGTGTGGATTATTTGCAGGCATCACTTCAAGAATGAATCTAATCAGGATCTGCTGAGCTGCATATTTATACAGTCTCCAGGTTTTTCTTACCAGCTGTGGACATTTTTGCAAACTCTACATTACCACCTAATTGAAACAGCGGCTTGGTTCCATTTCTCTTATTAAAGACAGATTAAGAAAATCAGTTCAATACCTTAGCCATTTTAAAGTCATCAGTAGTCTCATGCTCTTGATTTATAAGCTGGCTTTTTTAAAAAATGCATCCCTGCAAATCCTTCTCCTGCTAAAAAGTCCCCCCCTTGCTGGTGTCACAATACACTTCATTTTGGTTGCTCATTTCATTCCTTTTAGCCTACTTTAACAGTTATGGGTTTTGTTAATTCCCCGCTGGGCCTCTTCAAGTACTTTTTTTTCCCCTCACCTGTGAATCTCTTGCAATTTATCATTTGAAGCATCCAGCTGTTCATGAACTTGAATGGTGAGAACGAAATGCAATATTTTGAGTTTCATTTGGGGAGTTCTCAAGAGCTCTCTGCTTGTTTTCTCTGATGCCATTCCTGGCTCCTTGCCCCCTCCGTCTGCCAGTCCCCGTAGCTGAGACCTCTCAACCACATCTGGAGGCAGAGCCTGGGCTCAGTCCCAGGCGTCACCACAAGAATGCGTGGAGTCGGTATCCCAGCTCTTGCAGATCTCTTTGCCCAGCTTGCACCTTGCACGTGAGCTCTAGAAACTGGCCTCTTGTCTGGATGTCTAGGCCCAAGGATCTGACCTAACTTGTCCAGATTGTCAAATCATCCAGGGTCCCCCTTACCTTTGCTGGTCCTTCCCCGAACCACAGTTAAGAGCTGGGGGGGTCTGTCTTTGCATGTTGCAACGCCTTGATCTAGCCTCACGTTTGAGCTGACGGTGTATTTAGCTTTGCATCCCTGTCAAGGTCAGGGACGTGAACCACGGATCACCCAAGGAACTCCCAATGCCAAGTGCCATCTGCTTGGACAAGAGCTGCCACCTTGGGATGGCACACTCTACCTTCCTAGCTGGATGTCCTTCAACTGTGTGCTGCTTGACAGGAGGCTGCCCACCAGATGGGTAGGTCTGACCTCTTCCATTTCTAGCAAGCATCTCCATCTGACACCCATGGCTATAAAAGTGTTTAATGATTTCTGCCATTCCAGCATCCTCTCAAGGCTTTCCTCTCAGTAGGAACATCCTCACAAGACAAGTTATTAGACAGTGTTTGTCTCAATATCTTCATATCCTAAGATTCTTTTCTATCGTCCAGCACCTCCTTTCCCAGTGTCCAAAGTCCTCCTGCTACAGCAGCTCTGTCAGGGCTGCCCTTCCTGCTCGGCTCCAAGCTTGAAAACAGCCCCCTTCTCAGCCCTGTCCCTTTTCCCTCTCCTTTCTGCAGCCGGTGCTCTGATGTGTTGATTCCATAAGGCACAGCCTCAGAGACTGGTGAGTTTAACTCTATATTGAGAGTATCATACTTACCACCAAATAGTTCCATTTGTGATAGTTAAGGATGGCCCTATGGGTAGAACTACTATAGATGTTGTGAAGAAAATATGCCATACACAAAATCACGCTTCTTTTTTTCCTAGAAAAATGAAACCTCTTAAAAACTATGAGGCTTGGCTGTTTTTCACTCCTTATAGCAATAAAGAACTTTTAAATCATACTATTCAGTATTGGAAACAGGATAATGAAATAATACTCTTATACACTGCTTCTAGGAAAATAAACTAATACATTTTTCTAAAAAGAAAGCCCATACTCTCTGACTCAATAATTTCCCATTTAGCAATCTACTCTATGGATATAGTAAAACAATCAGACAAAGATGCTTGTATCAAGATGTTTATTAAATTACTATTTGAAAGAGCAAATTGGAAAAAATACAAAAACTCATTAATAAAGTTAATATATAATGGTGCATTTATTCTATGGAACATTATGCTGCCATTGAAATGTTTTCAAAGAATATTTTACAACGTAGGACAATAATAATGATATATTATTGGGTGAAAACAGTAAGATTCAAAATACTATATCCTGTAATCTCAATTATGTCACAAGTGGTAAGGCATGTAAATGTGTTTGTGTAGGTGCATATTGTATAAATAACGCTGAGATAAATACATTAAAACATTAACAGCACTCCCTTACGAGGTTAAAATAGATTTTTATATTTGTTTTTGTGTTTTGTCAGATATGTTACATTTCAGTAAATATGTATTAGTTTTATAGTCTCAAAAACAGCATTGAAAACACAGGTAGTTAGGCCTGATTTCAATGTAAACATTTCTAGCAACAGGAGGGGCTGCCGGGATCACCCTCCGCGTCGAGAGGAGGGACATTCAAGCAGAACAGTGATGTGAACGTCAGTGAGTTTGCCTGTCACGTTGCTTGAGAGATTACATCCTTTCAGCTGTTTAGCTGCCGTGTGGAACTCATATTTTCTCATGTTCAAGAGGAACAATTAAGGGGTGGAGCGTGACAATCATAATGGTATAAATTTGTGTTTGTTGAGATGAACCCCATGCGGCAAAAATGCTGGAACTTAAACTTACCGTTGTGTCCTGGTGATTCGTGCCGGAGTCACAGAGAGGAGAGTGCAGGTTTGGCCTACGTGCTGGGCCCTCCCCAGATGCAAAACGTCTGGCGCGCGCTCGGGAGACGTTCGCTAAAGGAAGTGCCAATAAACTCAGAACATATACAGGAAGATTGAAAGCAATTTTGAACTCCTAGAACAATGGGTGTCTTCTATTTAAAAAAAAAAAAATTTTTTTTTTTTCTTTTTTCCCTGAAACAAACCTTGAGTAGCTTCCTAGAAAAACTGCCCCAAGTCTTATGCTTGAGGAAGGAGAGGATGGATAGCTGGGTGGAGGAGTCAGGCACACCGTGAGGAGGGACGCAAACCTCAGCCGCCTGCCTGGGCTGGGCCCACATGTGGCTGTGTCTTTAGGCCACAGAGCAGCTGTAGTGTAAAAGGCTGCTTCACCACCTTCCTCCCTGTTCCAGCAGACCTGCTCCAGGCGGCAGGCCTTGCAGGCGGTCTTTGTGACTCCTTGCCTGGCCTTCCCAAGTTCCAGTGGGCGGGGCACGGCTCTGCCCCCGCCGCCCTGCACTGCCTTGGCTTGGGCTCCGCCGTGCTCCTCTTACCGCGTCACCAAGTCGCCCAGCTCTGACTTATGCATTCCTTACTATCAAGGCTATATTTTCCTAACCTCAAACCAGAACATGTGGGATAAGGACACTTTTCCCCGATTTGTCTTGGAAAAGTCTTTTCAACATAAAAATTAGATCATATTTAGTTACAGTTAGCAAAATGCCTCTTTTGAGGAAAAAATGCATGAAATTGAGCTGTCCCAGGACATTTGGTTCTTATGGTCACTGTACTTCTGGCTGACCGTTCTGAAGACGCCCTGGAGAATCAACGGGGTCTTCCTCAGCCTCCCTTCCAGCCCAAGTCAGGCTACTCCAGCCTAAATGGGAAGCAGCGCTTTCTTCCTTCTGACGCTCCTGTCCCATGAGAATTTTATGCACAATTACTTGGCCACCTATGAACTAAGAGGCTAGCAGTTTGCAGCCATCGCCAAACACTTCTAAAGGAGCTTTAGTATTTTCACTGCTAAGTTTTTACAACAGTCTCTATGTCTGATAAGCAATAAAAAAAATTAGATCTGTCCTCTCCTATTTTGCATAGTTTCATTTTTCCAAAGGTCAACGAAAGACAAACAATTTATCTCAAATTACAAATTATTTGCCCCGAATCTTCATAATCAGTTCTGATGGAAGCATAGCCAGGGAGGGAGGAACTTCAGGCGGCTTTTCACAGCCCCTAAAGCCACACTGGGTGGGTGAGCACTCCTTCTGTATAAGATCAGATTTACTGCCAAGAAAGATCTTTTTCAGTGAAGTGGGAACTATCTTAAGTTCTGGGAGGGTTCCAATGCCTCATGGATATTGTGATGTGACTCCGGATCTGAAATAGGATGAGAGTGCAGGATTTTTTTCTTAGGGAAGAAGAGAAAAGTCTCAGGATGTTCTTTTAAGGATAGTCCCCTGTCTTGGCCCCCTTGTTTTAGAAGATAGCCAAACTGAATGAGATGAAGTGCCACTTCTGCCCTCTCTGGTTAATGCTGACTTTGCATCTTTGGCTGGTCGGTAAAGAACAGAATTGTCACCACCCACTCAGAGCTTCAGGGTGTAGCCTGACAGCTGCACTTCGTGCCATGGCTGTGGAGAAAACATATGTTCCCAGCCTGAGGCACCATCTTACCCTGGTCAAAGAGAAGCAGAGAGTAAGAGTGTTCAGGAAGAGTGCAAATCCATCACCCCAATGTCAATTCACCCAAAAGATGTATCCTGCCCTTGGAGAATAGCAGTGGCACCTTTCTCTCTGAAAAGGAGACCATTGCTATTATTCTGGTTTGTAGGTTTTTATTTAATATAATTAAATATGCTGTTTTATAAAAATGGAAAGCAAAAAGGAAGTTTTTTTTTTCAAGCTATTGTGATAGAATTGCCTTGAAATATATTAATGGACTCATCACTGAAGAAGAGGAGGGAGTGAGGATGTCTTAGTCCCATTTGTATTATTCCTTTCTTTCCCATAGAGATTTAGATAAACTTGTTTCTTTCTCCCTAATCATCTCCATGAGTGGAAAAGGATTTCTTCACAGAATTTTAATGCAGGAAGGAACCCTAGAGAATGTCAAGCCTGAGGGTAGATTTACCAGAAGAAAAAAACCAAAAATCTTTTATTCAGATATTCAAAAGAAACTTCGAGCTGGCTTCCCTTCCTGGGAGAGACTTATAAAGGTCATTGATCCCGGATTTGAAGTATACTGTTATCCAGGAAGACTTGATGAGGCAGGAAGGAAGAGAGCCAGATTTACCCAGGTATTTTTTTTTTTAATAAATTTATTTATTTATGTATTTATTTTATTTTTGGCTGCACTGGGTCTTCATTGCTGCACGCGGGCTTTCTCTAGTTGAGGCGAGCAGGGGCTACCCTTTGTTGCGGTGCGCAGGCTTCTCATTGCGGTGGCTTCCCTTGTTGCGGAGCACAGGCTCTAGGCACGCAGGCTTCAGTAGTTGTGGCACGTGGGCTCAGTAGTTGTGGCTCGCAGGCTCAGTTGTTGTGGCACACGGGCTTAGTTGCTCCGCAGCATGTGGGATCTTCCTGGACCAGGGCTTGAACCCGTGTCCCCTGCATTGGCAGGCAGATTCTTAACCAGTGCACCACCAGGGAAGTCCCTTACCCAGGTATTTTGAATATAAAACAATGGAAAATATTAGGTTTATTAAATGACCAAGAGAGAAAAATGGTCTTTGAAAGTAATAAATGCAAGCCATGAAATACAAGTTTTCAAACAACCCATGGTAATAATAATACTGATAGTTAACCCTTATCTAGCACTTGCCAGGTGCCAGGTATTGCTCTGCATGCTTTATGTTAACTCATTTAGTCCTTAGGAGGTAGGTGTCCTATTATTATCCACACTTTACAGATGAGGACACTGCGGAATAGAGACATGAAATAACTTGTCCAAGGTTTTTTAAGTAGAAAGTGCTACAGCTGGTGCTCATAGCTTGGCAGTCTGGCTTCAGCATCTGCACTCTTCACCACTTACACGCACTGCCTTGAATTGACGGGCACTCTGTTATGGAGAAAATCTCAGTAAAGGACTAGAACAAGCATTTATTGAGACCCTACTCAATTATTGAGCCAATTCTCACACCTCAAGGAAATCTGTTACCCAAGAAAATCTCAATAAAAGACTTCAGTGAGAATTTATTCAGCGCCTATTGTGTGCCAGTTACTGGGTCAATTCTCATAAAATTTGAGGGATAGTTTCCCTTATTCCTGTTTTACAAATGAGGAAACAGATTTAGAGGTGTGAAGTAACTTGCCCAAGTTACAGCTGGTCAAGAAAGAGAGTCGACATGGGAAAAGGTGTCTGTTTGATTTCAGATTTGTGTTCCTTCCACTAAGAAGTACAGGCAATATCTGAATTTGTTTTGTTCTCAGATTTTTAGTTTTAAAAATACATAATTGTGCACAGAAAAGAAACAGACCCACAGACATAGAAAACAAACTTATGGGGGCTTCCCTGGTGGCGCAGTGGTTGAGAATCTGCCTGCCAATGCAGGGGACACGGGTTCGAGCCCTGGTCTGGGAAGATCCCACATGCCGCAGAGCAACTGTGCCCGAGAGCCACAACTACTGAGCCTGCGCGTCTGGAGCCCGTGCTCCGCAACAAGAGAGGCCGCGATAGTGAGAGGCCCGCACACCGCGATGAAGAGTAGCCCCCGCTCACCGCAACTAGAGAAAGCCCTCGCACAGAAACGAAGACCCAACACAGCCATAAATAAATAAATAAATAAATAAATAAATAAATAAATAAATAAAAATAAAAAGAGCAGCTCAGAAAAAAAGAAAACAACCATGTTTACCAAAGGGGAAAGTGTTGGTAGGGTTAAATTAGGAGTTTGGGATTAACACACACACATTACTATATATATAAAATAGGTAGCCAACAAGGACCTACTGTATTGTATAGGGAACTCTACTCAATATCATGTAATAACCTATAATGGAAAAGAATCTAAAAAAGAGCATAAAACTGAATCACTTTGCTGTACACCTGAAACTAACACAATATTGTAAATTAACTATACTTCAATAAAAAAGACAAATTTTACAAAACAAAAAAATACATAATTATTAAATTTACCACACTGCCCTGGTGGCACAGTGGTTAAGAATCCGCCTGCCACTGGTGGTGGGAATGTAAATTGATATGGCCACTATGGAGAACAGTATGGAGGTTCCTTAAAAAGCTAAAAGTAGAACTACCATACGACCCAGCAATCCCACTACTGGGCATATACCCTGAGAAAACCATAATTCAAAAAGAGTCATGTACCACAATGTTCATTGCAGCACTATTTACAATAGCCAGGACATGGAAGCAAACTAAGTGTACAGCGACAGATGAATGGATAAAGAAGATGTGGCACATATATACAATGGAATATTACTCAGCCATAAAAAGGAACGAAACTGAGTTATTTGTAGTGAGGTGCATGGACTTAGAGTCTGTCATACAGAGTGAAGTAAGTCAGAAAGAGAAAAACAAATACCGTATGCTAACACATATATATGGAATCTGAAAAAAAAAAAAAAAAAAGGGTTCTGAAGAACCTAGGGGCAGGACAGGAATAAAGACACAGACATAGAGAATGGACTTGAGGACACAGGGAGGGGGAAGGGTAAGCTGGGATGAAGTGAGAGAGTGGCATGGACATATATACGCTACCAAATGTAAATAGATAGCTAGTGGGAAGCAGCCGCGTAGCACAGGGAGATCAGCTCAGTGCTTTGTGACCACCTAGAGGGGTGGGATAGGGAGGGTGGGAGGGAGACACAAGAGGGAGGAGATATGGGGATGTATGTATGTGTATGGCTGATTCACTTTGTTATACAGCAGAAGCTAACACACCATTGTAAAGCAATTATACTCCAATAAAGATGTTAAAAAAAAAAAAAAAGAATCTGCCTGCCAATGCAGGGGACACAGGTTCGAGCCCTGGTCCGGGAAGATCCCAAATGCCGCGGAGAAACTAAGTCCATGTGCCACAACTACTGAGCCTGTGTGCCATAACTACTGAAGCCTGTGAGCCTAGAGTCCATGCTCCGCAACAAGAGAAGCCACCACAATGAGAAGCCTGCGCACCGCAAAGAAGAGTAGCCTCCACTCACTGCAACTAAAGTCTACACGCAGCAATGAAGACCCAATGCAGCCAAAAATAACTAAATTAAATAATAAATAAATGAATAAATAAATTTACCAGATGAAATTTTTATCGAACAATATAACAATAGTCAGTTAACACTAACTACTCTGTTTCAACCTACGATCATAAGCACCTCTGCTTTGAAAGCAGTAGCATGAAAAACAGCTGAAAGGATAAACAGTGTAATTCACATTCCCAAGATAATACCTGGTCATATCATACAAGCACCAGAGACACGCATATAATTGTCCACCCTAACTTGAAGGACCTTCTAGGAGGAGAGACTTTAAAAATAGAGCCCAGAGCCTGCTGTTTCAAAACAGCCCTTTGCCACTCTACTCTGATTAAGGCTTCTTGCTTGACCAGGGATGAGCAGAAACTGAATTACAGACTTTGGCCTTCTCTGAAGGCCCCTCTTATGCCAAAAAGCAGCTGATTTATCCTTCAGATCTGTGTACTAAATGAATTCACCCAGATAAACAGATGGCCTGACCAGAGTGGCATTTCACAGCAACATGTGTTTGTTTGAATAACATGGTCACAAACCTTTCACTCTGGGTCTAAAATTAAATTGTGGCTTTTGGATGTTACCTGGGGTAACTCAGGAGAGAGCACTCAAATGTCAAATTTATGGCTTAGTTTCATCAGTAAGTTCTACATAATTTTTACAGTCATTTATAAGAAGAACTTAAAACATGTATACGTTTTGAGTACATGTGTGTGGTGGTGGGGTATTGTACATAAAGATCCAAACTCTGTGATTCTGAGTACAGCTAAACAGACAGATTCATGCATGGGTTTGTGCTTTATCAGATGAAATATATACTTCACTGCCATTCTGAGCCTGAAGTTTTACTTTCCAACATAACAGCAGGCCAAGACTCTGGGATCTACTCTGCTATAAAGTTGCTGATTGTCTCTGTATAATAGAAAATTAAGAGAAAGGTAAAGAAAGAAGCATTCCGTTTGTACAGCAATTCTGCCCTGAATGGCAATCTGATGTTCCTCTTAACATCCTCTCAGAAGAGCCAAGGATGACATATTTATCAAAGGTGGAATAGGATGAATAAGAGAGGAAACTGAGTCTGCAATGCAGTTTTGTACTGTTTTCTTCTCATATTTCATATTAACAGAGAATAACTAAGACTGACATTTTTGTCGTACTAGAGTTATGTACTATTAGTTGAGATACTCTAATAAACCCCATCCTATTCTGTGTGTTTATCCAACTACTACCCACAAGAATACAAGAAATGGCCATTATTGTTTTAATGGTGTGATGACATTATGGAGATTATTTTTTCATTCCTGTTCACTATTATGTTATACTTTTTAAATAAACATTTTATTTTGAGATAATTATAGTTTCACACGTAGTCAGAAGAAACAATGCAGAGGGTTCCCTGTATATCTTTCACCTAGTTTCCCCTAATAATAAAATCTTGAAAAAACTGTAGTAAAATGTCACAAACAAGAAATTGACATTGATACAATTCATGAGCCTTACTCAGATTTCACCAGTTTTACACGCACTCATTTTTGTGCGTGTGTGTGTGCGTGTGTGTGTGTATTTGTGTGTGCATTTAGTTCTACACAATTTTATTGCATGTATAGATTCATATCACAACCACTACGGTCAAGATACAAAACAATTCCAGCATAAGGATCTCTCTACTATCCTTTTATAGCCACAGCCATCTCCCTCCCTTTTCCCACTCACTAACCGCTCATAACCACTGATCTGTTCTCTATCTCTATATTTTTGTGATTCCAAGAATGCTATATAAACAGAATTGAATCATACAGTATCTAACATTTTGAGATTGGCTTTTAAACTCAGCATAATTCCCTTGAGATCTCTTCAAGTTGTATTTCATGGCATAGATGTACTACACTTTTTTAAGTCATTCATTCCGTTGAAGGGAAAATGGTTAGGCAAACTGGGTTTTTGTTTTTGTTTTCTTCCAGTTTGGGGCTATTATGAATAAAGCTGCTATGAACATACATGTACAGTCTTTTGGGTGAACATAAGTTTTCATTTTTTCTGGGATAAATGCCCAAGAGTGCAATTGCTGGGTTTTATGGTAAGCACATACTTAGTTTTGTAAGAAACCTCCATACTCTTTCCAGATTGGCTAGACCATTTTACATTCCAACCAGCAGTATGTTAGATTGTTCTTATAATAATAAAATGACATTCCACACATCTTTGATAGCCCAGATCAAGTTCTCAGTGACATCTTCCCTCCCTCATCATTTTTATCTATGCTTACCTCTCTCCATCTTACTGCTCATTAACATTTGTAGTCTTCCAATTTTTAAATATTCCTCCTCATTCCAACTACACTGAAAACTGAGTCCTAGGATTGCTGTTTTCCTTTGGCATTTCCCTTGCTGAGCTTGGCACAATAATTAGTAATCAGAAAATAGGTTTTTGAATGTTTAAAATCTTTTATTTTAAATTAATTAATTAATTAATTTTGGCTGCGTTGGGTCTTCGTTGCTGCGTGCGGGCTTTCTCTAGTTGCGGTGAGCGGGGGCTACCCTTTGCTGCGGTGCGCAGGCTTCTCATTGTGGTGGCTTCCTTTGTTGTGGAGCACGGGCTCTAGGCGCACGGGCTTCAGTAGCTGTGGCACGCGGGCTCAGTTGCTGTGGCTCACGGGCTCTAGAGCGCAGGCTCAGTAGTTGTGGCACATGGGCTCAGTTGCTCTGCGGCATGTGGGATCTTCCCGGACCAGGGCTCGAACCTGTGTCCCCTGCATTGGCCGGCAGATTCTTAACCACTGAGCCACCAGGGAAGCCCCTGAATGTTTAAAGTTGAATAGATAAAAAGTAATATGGGGGCTTCCCTGGTGGTGCAGTGGTTGAGAATCTGCCTGCTAATGCAGGGGACACGGGTTCGAGCCCTGGTCTGGGAAGATCCCACATGCCACGGAGCAGCTGGGCCCGTGAGCCACAACTACTGAGCCTGCGCGTCTGGAGCCTGTGCCCCGCAACGGGAGGGGCCGCGATAGTGAAAGGCCCGCGCACCGCGATGAAGAGCGGTCCCCACCTGCCGTAACTAGAGAAAGCCCTCGCACGAACCGAAGACCCAACACAGTCAAAAATAAAAATAAATAAATAAAAGTAGCTATAAAAAAAAAAAAAAAAAAAAAAGAATTCCTTCCCATAGTGGTGTTCTAGAGATCCCTGGAAGAGACATCACTTTAAAAAAAAAAAAAAAAAAAAAAAAAGTAATATGAATCAATGAAATGTGTTGTAGTTTTCAAAAAATGACCAACTTTGTTTTCAGAAGTGATGTTATCACACTTAGGTAAATTCTAGAACCATTGTTATTAAGCAACTTACTACAGATACAGCAAATATGTGCTTATTCTATTTTGTTCCCAAAATAACCTTGATACTTTCTCTACGAAGATGTTAAACCATTAGAGAAATATCAAAATATTGTATCAGATTTTTAATTAGAATGGCTTAAAGTACTGGTTTTCATTGCCTTTCTCTGGGTGTTTCTTGCCTAGCCATCCTGGCATTAGTTGACATAAGAGCAATGATATGCTGGTAAATGTTTAACAACAAGCTCTCTAGAAGGAAAAAAAATGCCATGATGTGTATCCTTTGACAATTTCCATGATGTAAAGACTCTGACCATGGCCAATTTCAAGCTACCATTTTGACATCACCAAATGCAGATTCGGGAAGAGATGCTTACAATAGGCTCTAGTGAGCCAGTACGAGCTAGCTCCAGCACACCAGTGCTAGAGATATATTACATTTAATTAACGGAAAATGTTTTACTATATATCAAATTCAAATGAGTCATCTGCATATGGGAGTTTTTCGGTGACTTAAATCTCCAAAACCTATCTTCTCACCAATAACCTCTAATGTTTAATGCTTTCCTGGATTTAGCCTACTCTTCCCCCAGCTAACATCTATGCATCCTTTGTGTCGTGCTCAGATGTCTCTTTCTTAGTTTCCACGGACCAGCGGCCTCCATCCCACCACACCCAACTTATCACAGGACCACATGTATTTTCTCACGACAGTCCTGACTTTCCCTTCAGAGTACGATATACAACTTATGAATATACGTTTCTTTTTGTTCCTCTTTGTCTGTACTAGACTGGACACCACATGAAGGCAGGGACTGGGTCTATTTTGCCCCCTCTAGCCCCAGCAGCACGATGAATGAATGGATAAATTCACCTCCTTCTGCACTGGGGTGGCCCTTCCTCTCTCACTTGGCCCACGAGCTTTTCAGTCTGTTAAGACATCACAGGGGAAAAGAAGCTATTGCCTTTCCAGTCATCCTCATCTGTTAGAGGAGGTCACGGAGAGGACGTGGCTGTCGGTTGATCCACGAGCTGGACCAGGGCAGTCGGAGGCTCCTCAACCCCGCCCCTGTCCTTGGAATGTACATTCTGCCCACCTTTTTCCACAGCCGGAGCCGTTTTCAAGGATGCAGCCTTGAGAGAGCAAGGTGGCGTTGAGACCATCTGGATGGTAGGTGTGACTGAACCCAGGTAAAGCCTTTGTGTAAACGTTTAAGAGTCTGGCCAGGTATGCGGAGGTCTCCTCCTCCGTGTACGCGCGCCAGTTTCAGATTTCACCCGGGAGACTTGGCGAGGTTCCTAATCATCATCATCCCAAGTCGTACTCACATCAGCAAAACACTCTGCACTATCACCATTGGTTGGTGCAGAGGCTGTTACGGAGCAAAGCGCCCCTTGCCGAAAGCCACAGGGAGGCCAGATACTGTGGAGGCCTTCCTCGAAAAGAAAAAGCTTTATTGCCCGGCGGTCAAGCAAGGAGACAGGAGGCAAGGCTCAACTCTGTCTCCCCATGGCAGAGTGAGGTGGCTATTTAAGAGTCAGGGTTCTGGGGCGAGGAAGAAAACAGGTGAGAGAGGTTCGTTCCAAATATTGACTTGCTGAGTTCTTAACGCGCAGGCGCACGCACGCTCCCTGCCTCTCCGTGAGTCACGTCTGGGAGTTTTAGGCGAGCGGGTATGAAACAGGTGGGGAAAATTTGGACTGTGATGTCAAAAGGTTACCCATTGGACAAGCAAGCTTATTCTGCGCAGACTCTGATCGGCCACATAGGTTCCATCCAGTTTTAGCCAGTTTTGTTGGCGTTGTAAGCGGAGAGGTTTTTAACAAGCTGTTGCTTTATCTGCTGTTCTGTAAGACAAGCTCAAGAAATTCTGTTAGTCGTCAGTTTCTGTTAACCCTATGGGGCACGTCTCAAGGTAGGGGGAATTTATTTCTTGCATTAACATTTACCAACTTTTTTCTTTTCCTCTGTTATTTTTTTCTCTCCTTACTATAAAATCACTTCCTCTTCAACTGGTTCATTCGGCCGTGCAAATGTTCTCACCGCCCCATGCCCCCTTGCACTCTCTCTCTCTCTCTCGTCTTTATTAATAATCATGTGTGCTTGTTTTATCATTATAGAGGTAAAGGGGCATTAAATGGTTCTGTTTCTTTCTTCGTTTTTGTATCACTCACAGAAATTGCAAAGCTAGAAAGATTTTCTTTGCTCTGTTTTCTCTCTTCCCCCACTAGCTCTCTGAAAGCATGTTTTTGTTTTTGTTTTTTATTGTATATTCTATCATCTGGGACATAGAACAGTGCCTGCTACACAGTAGGCATTCAGTACACATATGTTGAATGAGTGAATTTATTTCTGAATCATTTTGATAAATTAGGAGAGTGTGCAGTGCATTCTAGAAAGAAGCCTGAGGACAGATGTTTTATACAAGAATGATATTTAAATATTTTAAAAAGTAAACCAATCTATGAATAGATAACTATTAGTTAGTTATAACTAATTTAGCAACTAAATAAATATCTGAAATGAAATAACTGTAAATTTAACAAAAAAATTCAGTATATTATGGGATTGATCTTTGTCTTGTCCTATAACACCTCTCAGGCTCTGGGTTTTGAAAGTACCAATTTCCTGAATTAACAGCTAGTTGATTTTTGTCTCAAAGATAATATTTTACATGTATGTGGCACTTTAGAGATTACAAAGCTGTTTCTTATATTGTCACACTTGATTATTATTCAAACTAAATGGAGAATTTCCTATGCTTTAAGTCAGGCTGTATGCTGTTGGATATAAGAGAAATAAATACTATGTCAGAATATGCTAGTTAACTTGGAAGATCTGTTTCTCTTTCCTTAGAAATAAGAACACTACTTTTACACTGGGCACAGATCAGCCAGCTAAGAATCTATTTTTCTCAGCTCCCTTATAGCGCACTGTGAATATGTGGCTAAGTTTTTATCAATGAGATTTAAGTGACATTGTGAACAATTCCTCCCTTAAATGGAGGAGACATGCTCTTCTTTATCCTTTCCTACATCCAAATACCAGAAATGCATTTGTGATGGCTGGAGCTTTCGCAGTCATTTTAGACCATGAGGGAAAAGGCCACAACCATGTCCATCTTATCCCCCGTTGTATTTTCAACACTTAGCACAAGACACAGCATATAGTAGCTATAAAATTTAATATTTACCAAATAAATGAATAAACATAATTTCCTTGATTATATTCTTTCCTGCCTTTATTTTCTTCTTGGAGAAGCTTTGACCAGCTGTATTCTAAGGAAGTAGTTATAATACTAGAGGTATTAAAGGTCCACGTTTGCACAGTCCTATGCCATGCCATAAATCATTTTTAGTCATTTACACAATTAACTAGTTTTTTTTTAAAGCTATGTAATTATTTTGAAGTCCCCATTGTAGTTCTTGGGAGAGTTACTGCATATAAGGCTTTACCATGACATAAGGAGCTTGTGCAAGAGAATTTATATCAGCTAAGAGATCTATAAGGTTAGGACTAGATTCTCACAAATCTCCAACAGTTTCAATGCGATAAATTGGGGAAAGTATGCAGGTGACCTAAGGAGACATTAAGTGCAGTTGGAGCCAGAAGGTAAAGGAAGATTAATCTCTGGAGGGAACTGAGGTCTGCATTGGGGTGTGATTCAGGGTGGGCTTCTGTGTCCTGGGCTATTGCATATGCAGTAGCTTTTACCCTTAGAGTTCTTACAGGTGTCATTCAGTCACTGGTAATTCCTGTGATATTATGACTAACTTTACTTAAAAACTACATTTTGATAGTAGCTGTCTCTGGTTGTCATTACATTATTGCTTTAAGATGTAAACTATATTAAAGCTTTTGGGAACAGATAGAAATACATTATATGGTTATTATATTTCCAAATGATCATTTAGAACATCCTACACTTATAAACTTCCAAAATTCCTTAATAAATTGCTTGGTTAGTGTAGTATCAAAAAGATCTCAAGGCAATATTTATACAAAGTAATAGCATATCTTTCCTACCTTACTGGTTTGAAAGATAGAGTTCAGCAACGTGCCATAAAATAGCTTAAAACATTATGCATACCCAGTCTTACTGGATCCCAGGTGGACTCACTGCCTAATCTTTATAAAGGATCGATTTTTTTTGATGTGTGTTTAATGGTGGTATTTTTTTGTAGTAGCTAATGCTGAGATTTCAGGGGAGAAATTTGGTGCTGGAAATATATTTACTATACTCCGGCACATAAACCAAAAGCTATTAGACTTTAATGCTTTTTTTCCCTAAACTTTTTTATAGCCTTTCATTTTTAATCGCTGCCAATCTGCTGATTTTATTTTAAGTAGATACTTCAAGACTGTGCTTTGTCAAAACAGACAGATGTATCATTAAATTCCCTCCCAAATTACACATTAGGCAATGTCTTTGTGTCTTTGTTCATGTACTACTGAGGTATTTGAATTGTTATAATCTGGAGTAAAAAGGAGGCCAGAGAGGTGATTTACAGAGCAAAGAGCTCTATAATTTAAAATTAATTGTTCTGATTGCAAATGACTTTATGAAATGCATATTAGCCAAAGTGAGGGTGGCCACAGTTTTGTGTGCTCATGTTTGCAGGTCACTGTGGCACAGTTTTGCTGCAAGAGGCTAGTGGAAGAGCCCACACCAGAAGTCTCTGGAGTTGTTTTCCTGTCTATTAATCATCTCTTGATAGAAACGGGTGAGGGATAATTTGGGTAATTCTGAAATGTGCCTTTTCAATTGGGTTATGTAGTAACTTCCTATTAGTGCTGTAACAAATTACCATAAACAAGGAGGTTTAAAACAACACAAAATTTAGTTTCTTACAGTTCTGGACGTCAGAGTCTGAAATGGGTCTTACTGGGCTAAAAGTAAGGTGTCAGTAGAGCTGCATTCCCTATGGAGGCTTTAGGGAAGAATTTGTTTCCTTGCCTTTTCTGGTTTCTAAAGGCTGTCTGCCTTCCTTGGCTTGTGGCCCTTTCTCCATCTTCAAAGCCAGCAGTGTAGCATCTTCAAACTTTCTCTTACTCTGACCTTCCTGCCTTGTGATCACATTGAACCCACAAGAAAACACAGAATAATCTCCCCATCACAAGATCCTTAAGTTAATCACACCTGTAAAGTCCTTTTTGCTATGTAAGGAGACATTTTCACAAGTCCCAGGGATTAGAACATAGACATCTTTACAGAGGCCATTATTCTGCCTTCCACAGATTATTTAAATCTAATAAGGCATATTAAGGGACTTCTGTATGTAAGCCCCTTTTCTAAAGCTGAGAGCCCATGATAGATTTCCAGAGTTGTTCCTGGACAACTCTGTCTGGAAAGCCATCTTTTTACCAAATGAGTCTAGTTAATGGCTTTAGTAAATGAAAAGAAGTAGAGATTATCTTGAGAAGAGGGGCCTACCTTCCAATAAGGGGAGCATCTAAGTAAATTGACGCTCAATTGCCCATTGCCCCCACCCCATGATACACAGGACAACGATGCCACATCCTCGTTTTCAGCGACCTTTTGTTTTCTCATCCCATGAAGAAAATTTGAATCCGTAATCTCAGAATTGGGTGGCAAAATGTTCCGTGAAAGGATGTCTGGTATACCATGGTTATCATGTTTACAGTTCACCTGCGTCAAAGATTGAGGTTAAAAAGGCAGTTTGGGGATCTTCAGATAAAGCATCTCTAGATGGGAAAATATGAAAACTAGCACTGGAAGCCCTCATAATGGGGTTGATGGAGAAATTCCATCAACTCTGGCAGCTGCTGTGTTCTGAGAGTGGTGTGGTTTACCGCGTTGTGTGAAATGACTGTGCCTTTCGGAGTAAGCAAAGCTACTGAGGAGAATCTAGCTGGTTCGAATGACAGGAGAATGACAGAAGAAACGCAAGCCCTGCATTTTATGTGCAGCCTGTCATTGGAGAAGCCTTTGCATCGTTATTAGTAAGCCGTACTGAAAACGTGCTCTGTTTCTAAAACTGTCCCCACTTTTGGGACTAAATGTTCTTTCTGTTCCTTTTACTGCCTCCAGGTACGTTTAAACGTCCCTTTAGTACCTGAGGTTTGTCATGTGTTGGCCACTTCGGTTTTTGCTGAGCTGAGCGATATCCTGTTGGGTTTTGAAGGCTCCTCAATCAGTTGCTTACTGGAGCGCCCTTGTGGCCACTGAATGAGATTTTCTCTTTACCCACCAGGAAAAGATAGACATTTTTACATTTCTTTCCAGTTTATTGGGACCTTAAACCCAAAGAAGGATCTGTGCAGGCCTCCCTGTGCGTTGCCATCACCAGAGTCATCTTAACTTTCTTTCTGGGGACAGATTCAGATACCTGATGTCAACACGGGGGGCAGACAGGAGTTGATGTTCTACTTTTAAGGTAGTTTTGTCTCTGCTTTTTCTTTTCTCATGTCAAATTAAGAAAAGGAATTGATGTTTATTTTCAGAGCCTCCTTTTTCTCCATGTAAAGTATTGGTCATTAATGTTCAAAACTTTAAAAATTTATTCTTCTACTCTTCCAACCTTCATTTGTTGAGGGTCTACTACATACAAGGTACTGTGCTTAGAATTCATAAGGATTCTATATCTGAGTCCAAAGGATAAGCAGAGAACGGAGAGAATACAGGTCCTCTCTGAGATTCTAGACCTGGGTTTGTTATGATGTCAGCAACACGTTGTGACCTTGAGCAAATCCTTTCCTCTCAGGAATTCTGTTTCCTCCTCTGTGAAAGGGGTTGGTGCTGGTTGATCTCCAAGGCTACTCAGCTGTGTGTTCAGATGAGTGTAAGGCCAGGAGTGCCGCTCTCCTTACCTGCCCTGTTTCCACTAGTGAAGGGGAAATCTTAGGGAAAGGCAGGATGGCAAGATTCCTTCCAAAAGATGACACTTTAAGGGGAGCACTCCCTTTACCATTCCAGGACAAAAACTTTCCCCCTCTTAGTATATATAATGCCAGGAATCATAGACAAAATCTGTTTAAAATAAACCCAAGGCAAACAAACAAATAAAATGCTTAGTTATTGCAAAAACAGGATGGTAGCAATATTTAGAAAATTAACCAACTTGTTTTTAAATTAAAAAGGTAGCCCATACTAAAAAATTTAGAAAATAATAAAAAGCAAAGAGGGGAGGGATAAAATTTAGCAACAATCCCACTGTTCAGAGATATTCATTGTGAGCATTTTAGTGTGCTTCCTTAGAGCCTTACGGTTCTTTGTAGTCCTGACATAGACTGGATGTTTGTGTCCCCCCAAGATTATATGTTGAAGCCTAACCCCAATGTGATGGTATTAGGAGGTAAGGCCTTTGGGAGGTGATTAGGTCACGAGGGCAGAGTCCTCATAAATGGGATTAGTATCCTTATAAAAGAAAACCCACAGAGCTTCCCCGACCCATTGTGTAAGGACACAGTAAGAGGACAGCCATTTATGAACTGGGAAGCTGGCCCTCACTAAACGCCAAGTCTGCCAGTGCCTTCATCTTGAACTTCCCAGTCTCCAGAATTGTGAGAAGTAAATTCCTATTGTTTTTAAGCCATCCCGTCTATGATTATCTGTTATAGCGGCTCAAATAGACTAAGACAAGTCCCAATTAAAATTAGGAATGTGTTCCCTCTAATACGTTTTTTTTTTTTTTTTTACATAACACTATATTGTCAGTAGTTATAAAATAATATACATCTATTGTTATAATTTTGGAAATTACTTAATAATATAAGGAAGAAAAAATAAACACCTTAAACTTCATCTTAATTCTTAGATAGTGGTGATTTTTTGTCTCTCTCACTTTCTGCTTCATGCTTTATTTTTCTCAAGGATCTCATTTGAGTCTCGGTACTATTTTCAGACAGCATTGTTTCTTAAGAGAGGCATGGCATTTTTCTTTTTAAGCACGAGTAGAACAGCATGTGGTTCCTGCCTTGTGGACACTTCCCTTGGCTGGCAGAGTGATTAACCTGGCGTCAGTTACACTAAGTGCTATTTAAGGAGGGAGGACATGCAACCTGGAAGTTAAACCATTAGCACTAAATTAAGGCCACTGTGAAACAGTCAAGACACCTTTTAGACACAAATATGCTTTGTTCTCTTTCTGCTAGACACAGAGATTTGGTGATTTCATCCAAGTTAAGCTGAGTTGGTCAAGTGGATATTTGAAGAAACATGGTTACTAGGACCACCTTTCCTTGCAGGAGAAGTGTCTTCTACTTTGTGCTAAGGCAGTGGGTGCCGTGCTGTTCAGGGTTCACAGAGAATTAACTCCCTCCCTGCGAAAACGCACTTACGGTGCATATTATTTGTACTCTGTATTAAGCTTTGTGTGTGTGTATGTGTGTATGTGTCTGTGTATGAATGTGTGCCCACAAACACAGGTGACAGTTCATATACACCTAGGCATTTTTAGGTACAGGAACTCAAGTTATAAGTAGTATAGAAGGAATTTATAAAGGGATTTGAAGTCAGAATGCTTTTTTTTTGGTAGTTTATATGTGCATTAATCTGGCTAATTGTGATTATTTTCTTATATGGAAGGTTTTAATGTCACACAATTTACAATAGCCATTTATTATTATTTTTTGAGGGCCTACCATGTGTCAGGCATCTACTAAGCATTGGAGCTGTAGGAGTGAACAAATAGACAAACTCTCTGCTCTCTCAGAATTTATGGTCCAGTGAAGGGAGGCAAAGAAAAAAACAAACAAATTAAATAGATGTTAATAGCTGCTTGGAGGAGACAAAAAAAGCAAGGAGAGACAATAAAGCCGGGGACATAGGGAGTGTGTATGAATGTTGGTGGGTGTTGGTGCGGAAGGGTTAGAGGGTGGCTATTTTAAATAGTGTCAGGGGGCTTCCCTGGTGGCGCAGTGGTTAAGAATCTGCCTGCCAATGCAGGGGACACAGGTTCGAGCCCTGGTCCAGGAGGATCCCACATGCAGCGGAGCAACTAAGCCCGTGCGCCATGACTACTGAGCCTGCGCTCTAGAGCCCGTGAGTCATGACTACTGAAGCCTGCACGCCTAGAGCCTGTGCTCCACAACAAGAGAAGCCACCGCAATGAGAAGCCCACGCACCGCAGGGAAGAGTAGCCCCCACTCGCCGCAAGTAGAGAAAGCCTGCATGCGGTAATGAAGACCCAATGTAGCCAAAAATAAATAAATAAAATAAATAGTGTCAAGTAAGGCCTGACCATATATGGGACGAATCATGCACATCATAAATGTGAGTGATAAGGAGGCATGTGAGTGGAGACCTGCAGCACATGAGGAAGGGAGTCATGCAGCCATCTGGAGGAGAGTGATGTAGGCAGAAGGATCATCATGTGCAAAGGTCCTGAGGCAGATACACGCTTGACGTATTTGAGGAAAAGCAAAGAGGCCAGTATGGCTAGAATAGGGGAAGTGAGGAAAATAATGGTAAGAGGTGAGATCAGAGAGGAATCGTGGTTCTCAACTTTAGTAAGCATTTCTTTTAGATGCTGTGTGCATATCATTTCACTCATACTTTGACCCAGTGTGCTTTGATTCCTGGGGGAAATCATACAAGGGAAAGTCCAGCCAAATGGACTGGTGGTCGTTTGCTCTCCTATCTTGGTAATCTGAGAGGGTGTATTAGTGTGTTCATTTTCCATTGCTGCAAAACAAATTACCACAAATTTGGTGGCTTAAAACAATGCCATTTATCACCTATAATTTCTGTGGGTCACAAGTCCAGGCATAGATTAACTGGATTCTCTGCTCATGGTCTCACAAGCCAAAATCAAGGTGCTGACTGGTCCAGGTTCTGATTTGGAGGCTCTGGGGAAGAATCTGATCACGAGCTCATTCAGGTGGCTGGCCACATTTTGTTCCTTGCAGTTGGAGGACTGAGGTCTTTATTTCCTTGCTGACTATCACCCACTCTCAGTTTCTAGAGTCCGCTGCAGTTCCCTGCCACATGGCACCCTCTGTCTTCAAAGCCAGCAATGAAGAATCTTCCTCACATCAGATCCCTCCCATAGTTCTAATCTCTCACGTCAAGAAGGGCCCAGTCTCTTTTAAGGGTTCATCTGATTAAGTCAGGCTGGTTAAGGGTAATCTCCCTATCTTAGAGTCAGCTGATTAGGGAATTAATTACATCTGCAAAATCCTTTCATAGCAGCACCTAGATTAGCATTTGATTGAATTACTGGGGAAGGTGTACGGGTGTACATACACCAGGGGGCAGGAATCCTTTCTACCATCTTAGATTTCTGCCTACCATAGTGGGGAAACCTACAACTAGAATAGACTGTATGTAGGAGGGGAATGTTTGTGGCTAAATGTCCTTAGGCACACTCAGACCCAAGTCATCCACATTTACGTTGGAAATGGGTGAAGTGGGTGAGGTTGAGGAGAAAGGGCATTTTACAGGTGCTGACTTGGAATCACCACTGCTGAAGGTGTGAGGAGTGGGGAGAGGAAGCTGGCATTCGTTCAGTATGATTGTGTGCCCCCTGCTGGAGGGTGTGAACACTGGCATAAATAGGGAGGGGTAAGAGGCAGTAAGATGTAGGGGCTGCATAGGGAGACTGAAGATTAGGGATCAGAAACACAGAATTATGAGTAGCCTCGACAGTGAGTTTTATCTGCAGGGGCTATCTGGTTCGAGCATATGAGGAAAGTGGAGTTCAAAGAATAACATTTGAGGAGAGGTGTGGCCAGGACGCCAAGCCAAGCCTTTCCAAGCCTCCTATCGGTCTGCTAATGCTGGTCAAAATGTGGTCCATGAATTGACAGCGTCAGCGTCACCTGGGAGCTTCTTAGACATGAAGAATCTTAGGTCCCACCTCAGACCTTCTGAATCAGAATCTGCGTTTTATCAAGATCCCCAGGCGACTCCGTGTGCGTTAAATTTTGAGAAGCGCTGCTCTACCCTATTGGCCCGAGGAGGAGACCTTTTGTCTAGACGTCTCAATAATCTGGCAAACGTTCTGCAACCAAGGCAACCCCCGAGTCTCCGATAAACCAGGACAGTTGGTCCTCCAGCCTTCTGTCATCGAAGGCACAGTTAGTTATAACTATAAACACCTGCTAGATGTCACTGCTCTGGCCCTGTGCCATCCCCTCTGGTGCTCCCACTGTCACCCAGGGATTTTGTCACTCCTAGAAAAGGCTTCTCACAAGGGGAGAGCTATAGAAAGTAATTTGAGATCCTTTGGGCTGATAGAACTTCTTACAGATATCCAGCCAGAATAATGACCCTGGCTGTCATAAACTCATTGAGTGCCTGTCGGGGATGAGAACTCGTGAGGCAGGACTCAATCTGCGCAAGTCGATCTAGCAGAAAGGTTCTCCCTGGGAAGCCAAACGCTCTGAGGGTGGCCCCGTGGGAGCCGGCTGAACTGGCAGGGGCCATCAGTCTTGTGAGCTGCTTCTCTGGCTCTTTAGAAATAGTGAGTCTGTCCAGTGGGATGTGACTAAATGTCTTGAAGTTACCAAGCTGAGTGCCAGCTGAGGGCCTGTCCCTGCTCAGCAAACCTGCCAGCAGCCTCCACTCAAAACCCCTCGAACAAGATGAATGGCCAGGCTACTTTGGAACTTCACCGAAGCTCCTCCCTCTCCCAGGATGATGTGTCAGGCGTCTGCTATGCTGAGATAATGATAGAAACAGTTGTGGATTAATGGGGGTAGACTGTGGGCCAGCTACAGTGCTGAGTATTTGACTGCGTCTTCTCTTGGAAGCCTCACAACAGTTCTAGGCAATAGTTTATTTCACAGATGGGGAAACCGGGGTTCAAAATGGAAAATAACTCAGAGAGCGAGTAGCAGGCCCAGCATTCTCACCTGGCTCTTTCTGACCCCAAATACATGTTCTTAACATCGCTCTAATCTGAACTTGCCTTCGCGATCCTTTACCTGCTGCAGAAACAGTCCACAGAGGGGCACATGCTCCGGCAGAGGGGCATTTGTAAACATCGCATCTGAGCACAGCCCAGCCCACCAAACCTTAAAAGTTGCTCTCTCCTAGAGGAGGCAATGAATAGGAAGTTTATTTCAAAATTTGAAAGATCTATAATCATCTGTGTTCCTAGTACCTGATCAACAACTATGTGCGGGCATGCTACATTTGGTAAATACAAGAATGACAATATCCAGCATTTTATAATATGTTATAGTTTACTCCCACATACTATCTTCATTTGTCTTCACAATTATTCGTTGTATACATAGAAGAGATATTATTTCTACAGTAAAGGAAACTGAGGCTGAAAAGTGAAACTGGACTTGCCCGAAGTCACACAGCTAAGATACGGGTGAAAAACTCAACCTTGTGTGTCCTGACTCTGCATTCTGTGTTCATTCCGTGAGACCACAACTGTGGTGACAAATACAACTACACGTGGCAGCGTGTCCTGATCACAGCTCAGTGTCTTGGAGGAAAGTACTACTGGGCAATAGAACCCGTGATAGTTGGCATAATACATGACAGACTCAAGTGGTCTTTGAACCTATGAGTTCCATCTGGATGACAGCATTTAGAGCTTATAAGGTGTGTTCACAGAAATTATCTAGCCATATGCACCCATCCTGTGAGGTACATAGGGCAACACTGAAGCCACTCACCACAGGTGGCCATCAATCACTTGAAACGTGGCAGCCCAGATTGAGATGTAAATGTAAAATACACACTGAGTTTCAAGGACAGAGTAGGAAAGAAAATGTAGAACATCTCTTTGATAAGTTGTTATATTGACTACATGTCGACATAATTATATTTTGTCTATGTTGGGTTAAATAAAATATAGTGTTAAAATTATTTCCACCTGTTTCTTTTTACTTTTTAACGTGGCTACTAGAAAATGTAAAGTCACCTATGCAGCTTGCCTTTACATCTCTTGGACTTGCCTGAAGTCCACAGTAAGTTGATATCACAGTGAAGAGTAAAAGAAGTCCCACAGCCCTCTTTCCAGTTAGAACACTTAAGAGAGCAGTACCTTTAGTCAGTGATTGACTCTGCACGGCTTAAAATGTGGAACCCTGTGGAGCAGTGCTTCTCAAATTTCATTTGCAGACAGAACACGCGCAGGTCTTGTTAAAATGCATATTCTGGTTCAGCAGGTCTGAGGGTGGGACCTGAGGTTCTTTATTCATAATGAGCTCGCAGGTGATGCTGATGCCATGGTCCATGCTCCTGCTTTGAAAAGCAAGAATCTCTAGAAGATGAGCAGAAACCACACTTCTGCACAGGGGGCTTTCAGTGCTTCTCAAATCATGCCACGAACACAGTAACTGAGGCCAAGACTGCCCCGGTGCTGAACACATCCATTCAACCTGTGTCAGGCACTGAAGTAGCCGAGGGCAACAAGCTTGTGTATGGATTTCAAATATGTGATGCCCAGAGCCGTGGGAGGAGTGAGAGGGGTGTGGAGTGCATTGTGCTTGCATGTGTAGTTGGGGGGTAGACAGGAGGAGCTTGACCAGGTGATCTGTTAGAGCCAGGAGCGCCTTTTCAAAATTTGGGTTGTTTGTGTGTTAACAGCCCTTTGAATTCTGCTGTACAATTTTCATGTCTACATAGAGCTAGAAGTTTGTTTGTTTTTTGTTTTTTAAATGACTATATGATATTTTCCTAAATGAGGCTTTAGGTGAGAAGCTCATTGGGGAAAAGTTTTGGTTGAACCAGACAGCAAATAGAAGCTGTAATAACCTCTTTCATCCTTTCAGTTAAAAATGTTTCTAAAGTCAGCCTGGAATTCCTCTTGGGTTAGTCCTAGTTAAGTTCAGTTAACGGAACTCAGATATTTTCTCTCCTTTGTTTCCCAGTGTTTTGTTGGGAATTTTTCTTTCTCACAGCCTCTGAGTATTACCTGAGACAGTCTGATTCTCCTTTCCCTTTCCTTTTTTTTCCCCTTTCCTCTCCCGTCCCTTCCTCTCCCCTTCTTATCATTTCCTTGCCATCTCCTTTGGCTTTCAGCTGCTTGTCTCAGGGGCTTGTTTTTGTGCTGGAGGCTTGGGCTTGGACGAGGCTGTCTTAGAGCAGTATCTGTGTGCAGCCCTTAAGACCTGAGGTGCTCTCCTTGGAGCAGAGTGCCTCTGTCTTGATGTCTTCCTCAGCGTGGTGGATCTGGAGAGCAGCTACGGGAACTCTCATGTTCTCGTTGTGCTGGAGCCCCCTCCGTGAGACATTCTCCAGTATCAAGTGGGCACTCTTCCCGGGGAAACCATTTCAGCCAAATTACATACAACTTTCTCTCTTAGCATTAAGTTATTGTTATTTTTTAGCCTCTTGCCTCTCCTTAAATCCAACATTATCGTGTAGCCATCTGGGGAACTAAGCCTTTATTTTGCAATTTGCAGAAAATTCCGGTAAGAGCTTGGTGTAGAGCTCATAATCGCTTTATAACCCAGGTTGTTAGGATGGCAAAAACTGGTGTTTGCAAACCAAAGCCAAGAAGCCAGTAGATTATATCTGAGGAGTAATTGGCCAGTCGGAAGTACAGTGCAGGTGGCTTTCGAGAATAGAATGCTGTGTCTGTGTTTTCTCATGCTTTATGTTTTAATATACTTTATTTTTTAGAGCAGTTTTAGGTTCACAACAATACTGAACAGAGGTTCTGAGATTTCCATTTACCCCCCTGTCCCTACACATACAGAGCCTTCCCCATCATCAACATCCCTCACCAGAGTAGCACATTTTGCAACTGATGAACCTTCATTGATACATCATTACTATCCAAAGTCTGGAATTTATCTTAGGTTTCACTCTTGGTGCTGTATATTCTATGGGTTTGAAAAAATATACACAGATGTGTATCCACCATTATAGTATCATACAGAATATTTTCACTGCCCTAAAAATCTCTGCTCTGCCTATTCACCCCTCCTTCCCTACAACCCCTGGCAATCCATTGATCTTTATACCATCTCTGTAGTTTTGCTTTTTCCAGATCTCATATAGTTGGAATCATACAGATTATTATTTTCAGATTAGCTTCTTTCACTTAGTCATAGGCATTTAGGGTTCCTTCTTGTCTTTTTCTGCCTTGATATCTCATTTCTTTTTAATGCCAAATAATATTTCATTGTCTGGATATGTCATAGTTTATTTATCCTTTCACCTACTGTACAGCATCTTGGTTGTTTCCAAGTTTTGGCAATTATGAATAAAGCTGCTATAAACATCTATATGCAGATTTTGGTGTGGACGTACGTTTTCAACTCCTTTGGATAAGTACTAAAGAGTGTGATCGCTGGATCGTGTATGTTTGGTTTTGTAAGAAATGAACAAACTGTCTTCCAAAGTGGCTGTACCATTTTGCATTCCCATCAGCAGTGAATGAGAGTTCCTGGTGCTCCACATTCTTGCCAGAATTTGGTCATTGTCAGGATTCTGGATTTTGTCCGTTCTAATAGGTGTAGTAGTATCTTCTTATTGTTTTAATTTGGATTACCCTGATGGCATATGATGTGAAGTTTTCTTTGTTTTCTCCTTAGTATGAACGCAGTACATGCTCGAAACTATCCAGCAGTTTCCCATCTCATTCTATGCTTTTATTACTCAGATGAGGGTGTGGCTTGCCGGGGCTTAGTTTGGGTCAAGGACCCAGAGATGTCAATATTTGCAAACATTCTTTAATCAGAAGCATATAGATTGTGTATCAGTCAGGGTTTGGTCAGTAAAACAGAAGCTACTCCAGGTATCTGAAGTAGGAAAAGGTTGAATAAATGGTACTGGAGTCAGCATAATTGGAAGGCCTTAGGTTGGAAGGGGAGGGTAAAGGGAAGCAAGATTTCTGTCTAGAAACCAGGAAGAATAGGCTTACGAGACGCCATCACTGTGGCTTTAGCTGACTTCCACGTGGAAGAGTGGATGGCTTTCGGGGGGATGCCTGATAGCCTCACGTAAAATCCTTGCCATGTCTGTCATCTGCTGATACATACCCACAAGCTGGTCTGCAGCTGCCACTTAGAGCATAACTGGCTCTTCTTCTCTTCTGCCTCAAAGTCTCAAGCAAATGCTTCTCACTGGCTGAATCTAACTGGGTCTACTGGCAAGGGAGCCTGGGAACGGTGGGTTTTGAGCTTCTCATCCCCGCAGTACAGAGGAGAGCTTAGAAAGGTTGGAAGGGTGTGCTTTTCAACAACAATATCCAGTGCGGACGGTGCATTCATTGATTAGGGAATTCCTGCCAATCATAAGCCGCCTGACATACTGCAACAGCAAATTTTAAAATCTGAACCTAGGGTAGCTAGTGGGTATCCTGGCTAATGTCACTAGATCCACCGTACAAGCTTCTTCCTTGTCCCACGTAGCATTTCCAAATGTGCCTCTGGAATGAGTATCTGGGAGCGTGCCAGCCACTGGATTCCCTTCTCCTCAGAGTGCAGTGCGTTTGTTTTTCCTTCACTGGAAAACCCAAGAAACTCTTCCCTCCAGCCTCCTGCACTATCCCTTTCTCTCAGGTGTACCCCCCCCCCCCACCTCACAGGTGCTCAGGGAAAAACGTTGGCTTCACTAGCTTGCAGATGTGCTTGCAGCCAGTGGGCCAGTGGCCCCAAGCATCCACGTCTCAATGTTTCCCTGACCATCCAGACACAGGCTGAGGTGGGAGGGCAGCAAGGAGTGCTGAGCCAGAGGGAAGCCTTGATAATACTCCACGGAGGTCAGAGCAGGCAGAGTAAGTATTGTCCTGAGTTCCCCATTAGAGCAGAAATGAGGCAGAACAGCTTGCCGGTGATGGCATGATTGCTGTGGCGCTCGTGGCCTCTCCTGGTGAGTCAGCAGCAGCCCTGCCACGAATAGATCTTCGGACAACAGCTCCTCTTCCATTTTGCTCAGACGGCTTGGAGACATTGGTCTCAGTTAGTTTGGGGAAACATCCTGCAAACCAGTGTTCAAAAACAGAACCAGCATCATCTATGAATTGCTCTCAGGCCTGTTTCATAGTCCTATTATGTAATGCTGAAAGGCCTTCAGACAGATACGGTCATATAGTTGGCTGGAGATTGTGAAGTCAGGCCAGTGGAAGGAAATCTCGTGTCCTCCTGGGTCATAGGAACATGAAGATAGTGGCACTCTCGTTAGCCTGGAGTGGTCCAGTAACAGCTGGGAGCATCAGTGCATCATACTTCTCTTCCACGAGACAACGTGCTTCCCTCCTCTCCTAGTGACCCCAGGAACTTCCACTTCCCCATTGGACATCATGATTGGTCACTGAGAAGTACCCTAAGACACTCAAAGCCATGGTCTTGAATTTTATGGAGGGTGTCAAATTCTTTCTCTCACCACAAAAACTGTAGAGCTCTTTGGATGCATCTCTTCGTTAGATGTTTGACTTTTCAGAATCCTATTCACTGTAAGGAAAACAGAAATTTCACAGGCAAGTATGTAATACTCTTTCACACCCCCATCATTGCTAGCAACACAATCTGAGGATTTCACTGAGAAAATGCTCCTTCCATCTGTGGCCTGTTGATTCAGGAACTGACTTCAGTTCCTTTATTATGTCCCCTTGGAGATTGCAGAATCACTTATTTTATGCTCTGTGCTGTACACCGTTCCTCTCTTGATGTCTGGGGACCCTTCCCTCCACATCGAGGCTCTCCTGCTCCACAAACACCAGCCTCCCTATCCCCTCCACCCGCACCCCACAGACTCCTTCCCTGTGCTTCCAGATAACGCACAAGCCACTTTGATTGGGATACGATCTTTGAATATCCTGCTAATAGTTATCCTCTATATTTTAACCTCAAGGCTTCTCATCTAAGTGATCTCTGCTTACGAGTGCATTTCCTAACTCTTCCCACTGTTCTTTATTCCTTGAAATCTAGTTTTTGCACTTGCAGTTTGCCTATAACATCATCGCTTATTTATTTATTTATTTTTGAGAGACACACATTTTCACTGTCCATCATAAGATATTTCTTTAAAGCCATTTTAGACCATATGCTCTTAAATAATAATTCTGCATTTCTAAAGAATTCTGTACCAACAGCACTGATTCAGAAGCACAGACACATTTTATTCAAGATAGCTGATGAAAAAGGCTCTATCATCAGGTAGTCCAGCCTGCAACAACAATATGTGTTCAGCTAGCAATATGTTCAGAGCCCACCCCGATGGTATATTTGAATTCCAACTCCCTGCCCCTCTCAAAAGCCTAGTCTTCATACACTGCCAGCCTATATTCTCCTTACAGTCTAATGGGACTGTGTTTCATTGTCAAACAAATGCTACAAACTACATCATCATTTATTCTTAAACATCTCTATGGGCTACCCTGTTTCCAAACTCAGTACTGTTTTCTCTATATCATCTTTGACATATTTGCTCAAGTCAGCTATCCTGATGCTTAGCCGTAGCTGCGTAACAAACCAACCCCAAACTCGATGTAAAACAACCATCAGACATTATTGCTCACACATTTTGCAGGTTGTTAGGGATTTGGCTGATAGAGGATGGATTTGGCTGGTGGCTCTTGCTTCAGGCTGTGGCTGCTGGGGTAGCTCTGCCGTACACTAAGGTCAGCCAAGGAGGCTCTTCCCCACATTTCTCCCATCCTCTTCCCATGATCAGTGAGCAAGCTGGGGCATGTTCTTCTCACGGTAATGGCAGAGACACAAGAAGCTGAGTGGAAACATGGAAAGCTTCTTAGAGCCTAGGCTTGGAGCTGCCACCTTGTCACATGTTCCCACACGCTGTTGGTCAGAACAGGTCATATAGGTAAACCCAAAGTCTAGGGCAGAAAAGTACATTCATCTCTAATGAGCCCGTGGCAAAGGTTGGATGCAGGGAATTGAAGCCAACCATTCAGGGTGTCACACCTGAGACCATCTCTTACTCTGGCTTTTGTGACTCTACACTGCTCTGAGACTCTTACAAGGTTTCCAGTGACCTTTCACTGGATCCTGTAATTATGTAACTATGGATTTTCAGCAATACTCTTTGTTTCTTGTACTATGCTCTTCTCTTCATTAATAATACCTTTAAATTCAATTATTACCTCAATGGTGAAGTACCCTTCAGATATGTATTTCAAGCCCAGTTTTCTCACTAGTTTTAGTCTGTTTCCTCTACTGAGATTTTAGTTTGTGTAATTCACTGTCATCTTAGGTTCAACAATTCTAAAAAGAATTTATCATCTTTCACCTAAAAGCATCTTTTCCCCTTACTTTCCTTTTTTTCAAGTATTTATTTATTTATTTGTGCCAGGTCTTAGTTGCGGCACGTGGGCTCCTTAGTTGCAGCTCGTGGATTCCTTAGTTGCAGCTCCCAGGCTCCTTTGTTGTGGCATGCGAACTCTTAGTTGTGGCATGCATGTGGGATCTAGTTCCCTGACCAGGAATGGAACCCAGGCCCCCTGCATTGGGAGCATGGGGTCTTAACCACCGCACCACCAGGGAAGTCCCCCCCTTACTTTCTTTTGACCCTTATCAGTGGGACCACCATTACACTTTGGAGTTGTCATTTCTTCTTCTATATTCTTCACACTCTATATCATGCACCACACTAGGTCTTAACAAATTTTCTTAAGAAATGGTTCTCCTATCTTCCTACGATGGCTTCTGTTTTCCTTACCCTCTCCCCACAACGAGTCAAGTTCTATACCCATCTTGTAAGGGTCAACACATGGTCAAGCTTTCTGTGAAGCCACCTTCTCTGACATCTCTAGATTTCTTTGGTTTTCTTTGCTTTTGAACTTCAAAACAATTTCTAATCTGTGCTACAAAAGTTATCAGTATTGTCAATTATCAGTTCAGTGATAGCTGGCATAATTTGATTTCTTCAGTTTGTATATATCTACTCTCCCCAAATAGACTGCAACCCAAGGAGGCAATGTGTTGCATTGAGGGAGTACAGGATTTAGAGTCAGGCAAACCTGGTTCGAGTCATATTTGGCTTCTTATTACCTATAAGCCTTGAGAAAATTACCTCTCTCATTTACAAAAAATGGGTTATTTACACTAAAGAATCTTGGGAAGGAATGAAAGAGATCATGTATGGAAAGCAGTTAGCACACAATAGGCTCTCAATAATGTTTTGGTTTCCTTTCCACTTTCCTTGTATTTTTTCCCGTGGCTTCTTGTTGCTGTTTAATATTACTGTGTTCTCTTTACCTGTTTTCATTCACTCTCCTTAATTCTAAAGCAAATTTTTCAAGTTAAGAAATCTGTGTCCTTTGTATCTAATAGTTATTTGCATTTGTGGAAGGTATAAATCATGTGGTCTGAAAGTCTTCATCTACAAGATAAAAAAGCCTTTTCCTCCAGAGTGTCTAGGAAAGAGAATCTGCTTTTATTAGGAGAGCTCACTGAACTGTGAACTAATTGAAGTTTCCATTGAATGCTTCCTCTTTTGGATAACTTTTTTCTACCCTGTTTAGGAATCCATTCACTTTTCTCCAAAAAAAAAACCATTTTCTCAGAGAGTATCTAATATTGGTCATTTCTTGTTCAGTGTGAATTTTAGCCTGGGTATTTCTTCTCCTGGGCCTCTCCTTAATGATCGATTGATCGATTGATTGATTATTCTGTGATCAGCGGCTTTTGTCTCCTTGCAGAGATTGCGTCGCTCCGGGCCACACCATCCATGGGTATGTCCAAAAGATGCCCAGTACCCTTGTTTCCTTACGCACTGAGATGGAGTAGTGCTACTCACTTACTAGCAGCAATTTAAGAAAATGCCCTTTTCCACATGACTTGGATGAAAGCTTCTTGTTGGTTTGTAGCTTTGTAGCTGACACAAAAGTGGGAAAAATAGAAAGAATTCAAAGTGCTATTAGTAGGATAGAACAGCTAGAACACTGGCATCATACTCATAAGATAAAATCCAAGAGATAAAGACCTATATTTAGTACCAAATAAACTTGACCTTATAATATTACAACAAAACAAAAAGGAAGAGACAAAAACCCCCAACACAATGTGATTCTGTCTTGGTAAAGGTACAGAGTTTCTCTTTGTTGATGGAAATCTTAGTCCCATTTTACCAGCCACATCTGGAGTACTGAGTCAGTTCTGCATGACACACTCCAGAAAGATCGCTGACAAACTGGGAGCAGTTAGAGGAGGTCATCCAGGGAATGGAGGGTCTGGAAACGCTTCGCGACAGGAGGCACAGTGCAGAGCATGGCTCTAGCTGCCTCAGTATTGGGAGGTCTGCCTCTCTGGATAGAGTAGCCTTGCTTTATTCTGTCCCAGAAGACAGGACCAGTGCTGTCAAATAGTGGAAGTTCTGCCTTGTAAGGGGCTGAGTTTCCTGAAGTTTCAAGCTAGAGCTCAGTGGCCACTTGAAAATGACAGTGACCACTTACATTTACTGATTACCAGGCATTAGTATAAATAGACACTGTTGATACATATGTATATTATATATATGTTATAATATAGGCTTTCTTTACAAAATTGAAAAGATAGAGGATATAATGAAAAGCATGTGTCCCTTCCATCCCTAATGCCCTAATGCCAAGCTGTTCTCCCCAGAAGGAACCAATGATACCAGTTTCTAGTGAATCTTCCAGAGATGTTCTGTGTGTACATACATATGAGTGCACACAATAATTGCATTTTTTACGGTGAACAGATTATACAAACTGTTTTGTACCTCATTTTTTCACTCTAGATACAGATATATTAATTCTCACAACAACCCTAAGAGTCAGGTCCTATAATTATTCCCATTTTAGAGATGAGGAGATGAGGCTCAGAGAGTTTGTTGCCCAAGGTCACACAGATAATTAGGGGCAGAGCTGGGATTCGAATCCAGGTATTCCAGTACCGTTCTGTCTCTAAAAGGTGGTCTGGATGGGATTCCCATGTGGAGTGTGCACTTAGCCTGCATGTGCTCGAATAAGTTCCCTTTCATCTCTAAATCTTTTTCATAGAGCTAGTCCTTGGTCTATAAGTAACAGTTAAACATTCATATAGGCTTCGTCTGTGCTTTGGATAATTTCATAAATTTATCTGAATCCTGTGTATTTTAAGTATTATCCGGAGGTGGTGCAAAAATAATATAAAAATTAGGGCATACAAATGATTTCCTCTTTCTTGAGAAGTGATTGTACATCCAGAAAGGTTGTAATATAACCTTGTTCTTGAATCATGCAATAAACCCTGGAGTGCTTTCTAAATCTCTGGGAGTTATTAGAGTTGTTCTGAATGATTCAGATAGGAGAACAGAAAGAGAGAACATCAGTATTTGGTGAGCATTTTCTAGATTCCAGGAACTGTGTTTGGAGATTTATGTATACTATCTTACTTACAATAAGCTAACGAGCTGGACATAATTCCCATTTTATAGATGAGTAAACCAAGGCTCACAGGAATTACTCACCTAACACCACTAGTAAGCTGCAGAGAATACATCTGCAGCTAGAGGGATCTGGTGGCAAAACATGCTTTTCCAACTCTACTATATTGCTTCTCAGTCACAAACACATGGAAGCTACGTGGGTTTGGCCAAGTTTAAGAACACCGTGGGGAGTAGATATTTTCCTCTTTCTACACTGACATGCTCACACTCTCTCCTCTGTTTAGAGCTTCTGAGAAATTTGAGGAAGGAGGAGTGGCTGAAAAGTCTGGGCATTCAGAGGGAAGAATTCTTACATAAGGTTTGGGTGCTTGATAAATACTTTTGCTTTTACTGTTTATACTTATTCTCCTATTGCCACCTTTCACAGCCAAATTTTATGATACTCTACTAAATTTTAGGCATTCTGTATTCATATACATCATATATCTCATGCTGACAATAAGTCTGTGAAGTAAATATTAATAATCTCATTTTACAGATGAGAAACAAAGGCTTGGTGAGAGAAAATAGCTTTCACAAAGTCAGAAACTGGAGTGATGGGAAGAGAACTTAAACTCAGGTCTGTCTGACTCCAAAGTCCATACTCTTTCTACTGTACAATGAACCTCTCCCCAAAAGATAAGACCTGCACCCAATACCAATTACAAAACACCATAGGTAGGAGGCAACTTTTCTTTATCTGAGATTCAGTCCAAAGACATCTTCCACTAATCAGAGTAATCCACTGCCACTAACCTATCATACTTGAACGTCATAGAAATGCAACTGATTTTTTACATGTTACTTTTGTATCCTAAAACCTTACTAAATTCATTTATTAGTTCTAATACATTTGTGTGTGTGTGTGTGTGTGTAGTCTAAAGTTATCTACATATAAGATCATGTCATCTGTAAATGGAGATAACTTCTTTTCCAATTTGAACCCTTTTTATTTCTTTTTCTTGACTGATTGCTGTGGCTAGGACTTCCTGTATTATGCTGAATAGAAGTAGTGAGAGTGGGCATCCTTATCTTGTTCCTGATCTTAATGGAAAAGCTTTCAGTTTTCAGCAAGATGTTAGCTGTGGGCTTTTCATATGTGGCCTTTATTGTGTTGAGGTAAGTTCCTTCTATACCTAGTTTGTTGAGAGTTTTATCATGAACTGGTGTTGAATTTTGTCAAATGCTTTTTCTGTATCTATCGAGGTGATCATGTGGTTTTTATCCTTTTTTCTGTTAATGTGGTGTATCACATTAACTTGTATATGTTGAACAGTCCTTGCATCCTAGAGATAAATTGCATTTGGTCACAGTGAATGGTCCTGAACTGTTAGAAATAATCAACAAATTCAGTAAACCTGCAGGTTACAAAATCAACATTAAAAAGATCAGTTGCCTTTCTGTACGCTAATAGTGAGCTCATTATTTCCAAAAAGGAAATTAAGGAAATAATACCATTTATAATTATCAAAAAGAATAAAATACTTAGGAATAAACTTAACTGAGGAGGTGAAGGACTCTGGTCGAAGCAGGAGAAGGAGAGAGGTGAAAGCAAGGGTGGATGGGACAGTTTGAGTGATGTTCTAGGATATAAGTCAGTAGTGGGTTCACAAGCATTCATTCTCTTATTATATTCCATAACATGTATGTTATATTCTTTAGTAAGTATCAAATATTGCATAATAAAAAAGTGAGTATTGAAAACAAGACAGTCACATTGTTGGGTCTAAGGTTGGATTAGGCCAGTGGTTGATCAGCCTGGCTGCACCTTGGAGCCACAGAAGGAAGAGTCAGTTCTGAATCAGAATCTCTGATGTAAGCTTCATTCATGCAGGGATATCTGACTCATTTACTTCTGTATCCTTGCACCTATACCAATGCCTGAAACCTTTTGACAACTATATATTAAATGAATGAATGCATGAATAGGACTGAGCAATCTGCATTTTAGTAAATGCCCATGCGATTCTGCAAGTTAGTCCACCGAACAAGACTGCCATCTTCCTCCTTCACACGCCCCAGATCCTTTCTCCTAACAACTGGGCAGTCATCACACAAAAGCTCATTTCAGGCAAAAGGAACAAGATGTGTATCATCACCTCAAAGGAAACCGTAAAGAAGGGAGATACACACCTTGGCAGGGATCATGGGAGACAGGCGGGCTGCCGGAGAGCAGCATGTAGCCAGTCTGCAGCTGTGCCCGTACCCTCCAGGAGCAGCTGGTTTGTGCTTACCTTGACCTCAGTCTCAGTATTGAAGGAATCCTCAGTCTGGCATCCAAAGTAACTGATGTCCCTGCCAGTCCTAGACCTCTTCGCTGGGTCCTGGCTCTGGCCCCAGTCGTCTGCCATGAACCTCAGAGGGTCCTGGTTCATGTCCTGAGACCTGCTTTTCACCAGCCTCATGGTGGCTGAGGCCTGAGGAAGAGAGAAATGGTGGGACAGAGGAGGCTTCAAAGCCTAACCTGACGAGGGAGAAAACCTGGACTCCTGAGCAGTCACCTGTTTCCTTCTCCAGCACCTGCTGACTCTGCCCAGCAACACTCCTCTCGTTCCCACCCTCCCCTCCCCATGTGACGCTTTTCTCGAAGTGTCTGCTCTCCTCTTTTCTTCCTAGAAACACCCGGAAAATGGTGCTCAGCTCACTCTACTTCAGCAAGTCACCTCTCTGTGCTGCTCAGTGGGAAAAGTTTGGGAAAGATCCAGACTTTCTGTATCAGCTCTCTACTGCTGCATAACAAATTACCCCAAAATGTAGTGGCTTAAAGCAACAATATATTTATGTCACAGTTTCTGTAGGTTAGGAATCTGGGAGCAACTTAACTGGGTGGTTCTAGATCAGTATCTCTTGTGAAGTCACAGCCAAGCAGTCAATACAGTCTGCAGTCTCTGAGGCTTCACTGGGGCTGAAGGAACCACTTCTAAGCTTACTAACAGGCCTCTTCACTTCCTCACTACGAAGGTCTCTCCACAGGGCTCCTACCCTGTGGTTTCTGCTACAGGAAGTAATACAAGAGAGAAAAAGAGAGAGAAAACCTAAGATGGAAGTTTTTTTTTAATAACCTGCTCTTGGAAGTGACACAGTATTACTTCTGATATATGATATTGATCACCCAGACCAGCCCTGGTAAAATGTGGGAGGGGATTACATACAAGTGTGCATACCAGGAGGCAGGCGTCATTGGGGTTTTCTCCGAGGCTGGCCACCCCTTTCCATTGATGGGCTTTCAAGCCCTATGGGTCCTTCAGTTAAATGTAGGTGTTTTCAGAGATTAACATAGTAACAGGCCATTAACTAATTAACCAAGTAGCTGCCACTCTGAAAAGCAGAAAATAGATGGGCAAGTTGTGTGTGGAAGGGGAATAGGAGAGATGAGAAAAATTTCTCTTTGGGGCTTTGGAGGAGGGTCAGTGTGGAAGGATCTACTATTTGTGGGAGGAAGTCAGCTCAGTATGATAATAAAGACACTAAAAAGCAGGATCCCTGTCTAAGAGGAGAGGACAAAGTGGGAGTGGGGAATGGAGAGACATTCGCTGTCTTTGCAAACATCACCTACTGAGACCTTGGCCTCTGCAGCCACGGTATCTGTGCAGAGATGGGGGGAAAGCGGGTGCTGCGCCTCACTGCTGGTTAATTAAATGTTCCTTCCAAGGCAGCTGGTGGAGTATGTGCCTATATACCATCCTCAGTTTGGTTTTTCCCCTTTTTCCTAAATCACACATTTTAATTAACCTTCAAGCCCTTGCTGGGGCTTTGAAAGAACTTAATTGGCCTGCAGGGATTGAAACACACAACAGCCAGAAAAAGGCTACATCTCAGTTGTTTTCACTCTGAGGACTTGTAAAATTGAAATTATTGTTTTATTTCAGTCTTTGAAGCCCAGAGCTGCTACATGTGCATTCCTATTTGGAACTGGCAGAAGCCTCTTTGAATGCTTAAGTGAGGATTGCAAAAAGGTATTGAAGCCACAGTGACATGTGAGTATTTAATACTTGAGTCGTTCATTCATCTTGTGTCTTTGGGTTGACAATAAGAGTTGTACTCCTACTGGCTTTTTTTTTTTTTTTTTTTTTTGGCTTCCTCATTGTGGATGGGAAATATTTGGACCTGAATTTAATACGCAGACTTTCACAGTCAGGTGGGAAATCTCTTGAAATCAGAACCACTTAAGAGACTTTCAGATGTTTTCAGTTTTGTCCAACATAATTCTGAGATCCACAGTCAATGTGTGTATTTTATTTTCCATATGAAACCATATGAAAAGCAACTGACAGGTGCTTATTGAAAATCAATGATGTGCAGAGATCAGGCAATAGATAAACACTTGTTTGACTTCAGAATAGAGGAGATAATTGTCAGGGGAAACCCACACTAGTGAGTGAGCTCACCCAAGGAGTGAGACGGAGAGAATAGCAGAGAGTCAAGAATCTAGAGGGAAAGAAGCTGGCAAAGGTGGTGGAGAAGGAGGAGACTGTGAGGTCGGGGGTGGGGGGAGGAAAGTAGTGAAGAAAATCCAGGAGGCATCGCACAAAAAGGGTGATTAATCATCTTAAAATTTGCAGAACTACCAAGGGGAAAAAAAAGAACGGAAAAAAAAGGCAACTGGAGGTAACAAAAGTGGGAAGTGGGGGTGATTGGTTTTCTGTGCTTCACTTTTATTTTGTATCAAGAATTTGCCACACTAGGTCCTTTCACCTAGTGTGTCAGTTATCTATTACTGAGTAAAAAACCAAGCCAGAAATTAGTAGCTTAAAACTATAACTGTGTATGTGATCACAGTTCTGTGCATTGGAGATTTGGGCTTATGATTCCGCACCCATTTACAGTGTGTGGGATTTTCCCCCACACCACCAAGCAATTCTCTGACACCAGCTGGGTGTCCTACATGCCAACTCAATTCTGACCCTGTCTACCTGGAGATAGCGTCATGTGCTGCATGGTAAGGGCTCAGTTCTTTAAAGCTGCAGCCCCCTTCAGACGCCAATCACACGTCCAGGTTGTCACCTGTGCTCCTGATGGGCCAGCTATAGGTTGAAGGTTCCAATGACCCCCCCTCCTTGGGTTTGACCGATTTGCTAGAGTAGTTCACAGATTTCAGAGAAACATTTATTTACTAGATCACCAGTTTACTATAAAAGGATATATAGCTCAGGAACAGTCAGCTGGAGGAGATGCTTAGGGCAAGGTATGGGGAAGGGGCACGGAGCTTCCGTGCTCTCTCCAGTGGACCATTCTCCCTACATCTTCACACGTTCACCAACCTGGAAGCTCTCTAAACCCCATTCTTTTAGGTTTTTTATGGGGGCTTCATTACACAAGCATATTTGATTAAATCATTGGCCATTGGCAGTTGATGCAACCTCCAGCCCTTCTTCCCTCCTGGGAAGTCAGGAGGGTGGGACTGAAAGTCCTAATCCTCTAACCAACATGGTTGGTTCTCCTGACAACCAGCCTCCATCCTTAGGTGCAGTTCCAGCGTAACTTCATTAACATAACAAAAGACACCTTTGTTACTCTCATCACTTAGGAAATTCCAAGGGTTTTAGGAGCTCTACCAGAAACATGAGGCAAGACCAAATTTCTTACTATAAATCATAGTGTGACAGGACTAGACTCAGCTGGGAAATCCTTTTGCTCCTCTGTTATTGGCTGGACTCATTCACGTGTTCTCAGAGAGTTAGTTGATGAGCTTGGGGCCAGGCCATTCCTAGATGACCTCATTTGCTTGTCTGATGGTTGGTGTTGGCTCTTGATGGGGCCCCTCCACAAGCTGCAAGGCATCTTCAGGCTTAGCCTTGGAAGTCACACACTCACTTTACCACATTCTATTGGTCCAAGAAATTCACAAACCCAGCTAACATTCAAATGATGGGGACATAGATTCTACTTGAGAGGAGGAGTGGCAAGCCACACTGCAAAGAGAAGTGGACGCAGGAAAACGTCATTCATTAGGGCCATTATTGTAAAAACGTATCATACATGCCAGGATGGATAACCAGAGACATACAAAAGGATCAGAGTCTTCTGACCGTGTACTAATTCATGCACATTATTATTAACATTTTTTCATGTCAGAGTACATCCTACAATGGTACATTGCTTCTATTCAATTAGGAAAAAGTTAAGGCATAAGGAAGTGAAAGCATAATGGATAAGTAATCAAAGGAGACTTCAACCTTGGCTTAAACCCAGATTCCTGCTTCTTGGCCCATGAGAGACCCACCTAACTTCGCTCTTTCAAGGAGACAACCACTTTATCAATTTTCTGATTTTTTGGTCGCTGAAACTGGGTTAGAGGCAGACCGTCAAGCTCCTCTGCATGAGTCAGGGGCCTTCATTTCAGGTGATGGGAGAGACCACTCACTTAGCAAGATTATGGGAATGAACCCATGGATCTATAAAGTGCCTCCTGTCAGTGGAGTTGAACTCTTCTCCAACCCCTATTCCCTTTATCTATTTCTCTTTCCTTTTTAATATTCCAAAGAATGAATGTTATGTGAACTTTATTTAGCATGTGTGGATTGCAATTGATTCAGAAGGATTTACTTGTCAGTAGTAAGCTGGAAATGGAATATCCAGACTTGACAGGCATCACATTTTCCTTCAGTGTTGCCATGAAAAGTCAGGGTTTGGTCCTTAAGGAACAGTTTCATAATCAGTAGTGGGGAGTAACTTGAACCCAACAGTAAGCCACAATAACAAAAGAAACAAAAGATACAAGAGCAAAGAGGGAAGGGATCTAACACTATCCTCAGCTCCTGTTGTGAGCCAGGCACTGAGGTGGGCATGTCATCCACGTGCTCTAACTTGGTTCCAGGGCCACCAGCAAGACAGCTACTTTAACCCCAGTTCTACAGGTGAAAAACCTGCAGCTTGAAGAGGTTAGTATTGGGTTGGCCAAAAAGTTCATTCATTTTTTCCGTAAAATCTAACGGTAAAATCCAAACGAAATTTTTGGCCAAACCAATAACTTGTCTAAAGTCACGCAGCAAGTAATTGGTAGAGCTTGGTTTTTAAATTTTTTTTTATTTTTTAGAACATGTTTATTGGAGTATAATTGCTTTACAATGGTGTGTTAGTTTCTGCTTTATAACAAAGTGAATCAGTTATACATATACGTATGTCCCCACATCTCTTCCCTCTTGCGTCTCCCTCCCTCCCACCCTCCCTATCCCACCCCTCTAGGTGGTCACAAAGCACCGAGCTGATCTCCCTGTGCTATGCGGCTGCTTCCCACTAGCTATCTATTTTACGTTTGGTAGTGTATATATGTCCATGCCACTCTCTCACTTTGTCCCAGCTTACCCTTCCCCCTCCCCGTATCCTCAAGTCCACTCTCTAGTAGATCTGTGTCTTTATTCCCATCTTGCCCCTGGGTTCTTCATGACCATTTTTTTTTTTTTTTAGGTTCCATACATATGTGTTAGCATACTGTATTTGTTTTTCTCTTTCTGACTTACTTCACTCTGTATGACAGACTCTAGGTCCATCCACCTCACTACAAATAACTCAATTTCGTTTCTTTTTATGGCTGAGTAATATTCCATTCTATATATGTGCTACATCTTCTTTATCCATTCATCTGTTGATGGACACTTAGGTTGCTTCCATGTCCTGGCTATTGTAAATAGAGCTGCAGTGAACATTTTGGTACATGACTCTTTTTGAATTATGGTTTTCTCAGGGTATATGCCCAGTAGAGGGATTGCTGGGTCGTATGGTAGTTCTATTTTTAGTTTTTTAAGGAACCTCCATATTGTTCTCCATAGTGGCTCTATCAATTTACATTCCCACCAACAGTGCAAGAGGGTTCCCTTTTCTCCACACCCTCTCCAGCATTTATTGTTTGTAGATTTTTTGATGATGGCCATTCTGACCGGTGTGAGATGATATCTCATTGTAGTTTTGATTTGCATTTCTCTAATGATTAATGATGTTGAGCACTCTTTCATGTGTTTGTTGGTAATCTGTATATCTTCTTTGGAGAAATGTCCATTTAGGTCTTCTGCCCATTTTTGGATTGGGTTGTTTGCTTTTTTGATATTGAGCTGCATGAGCTGCTTGTAAATTTTGGAGATTAATCCTTTGTGAGTTGCTTCATTTGCAAATATTTTCTCCCATTCTGAGGGTTGTCTTCTCATCTTGTTTATGGTTTCCTTTGCTGTGAAAAAGCTTTGAAGTTTCATTAGGTCCCATTTGTTTATTTTTGTTTTTATTTCCATTTCTCTAGGAGGTGGGAGGATCTTGCTGTGATTTATGTCATGGAGTGTTCTGCCTATGTTTTCCTCTAAGAGTTTGATAGTGTCTGGCCTTACATTTAGGTCTTTAATCCATTTTGAGTTTATTTTTGTGTATGGTGTTAGGGAGTGTTCTAATTTCATTCTTGTACATGTAGCTGTCCAGTTTTCCCAGCACCACTTATTGAAGAGGCTGTCTTTTCTCCACTGTATATTCTTGCCTCCTTTATCAAAGATAAGGCGACCATAGGTGCGTGGGTTTATCTCTGGGCTTTCTGTCCTGTTCCATTGATCTATATTTCTGTTTTCGTGCCAGTACCATACTGTCTTGATTACTGTAGCTTTGTAGTATAGTCTGAAGTCAGGGAGCCTGATTCCTCCAGCTCCGTTTTTCTTTCTCAAGATTGCTTTGGCTATTCGAGAGCTTGGGTTTTGACTAAAGTTTGTCTGATTTCAATGTGCGTGTTCTGTTCATTTCACCAGGGTAATAGAGTCATCCTCACCAATAGTAAAACCTCATTAGGAAAATCATATTTTCCATGTTCTGCCGGGTTCTTTTGTTCTCTATTTTAAAATTTAATTTTTGTCTCCTATGAAGTCTTTTTTTAAAATAAATTTTATTTATTATTTATTAGTTTATTTATTTTTGGCTGCATTGGGTCTTCATTCCTGCCCGTGGGCTTTCTCTAGTTGTGGCGAGTGGGGGCTACTCTTTGTTGCGGTGCGCGGGCTTCTCATTGCAGTGGCTTTTTCTGTTGTGGAGCAGGGGCTCTAGGTGCACGGGCTTCAGTAGTTGCAGCACGTAGGCTCAGTAGTTGTGGCACATGGGCCCTAGAGCGCATGGGCTTCAGTAGTTGTGGCTTGCAGGCTCTAGAACGCAGGCTCAGTAGTTGCGGTGCACAGGCTTAGTTGCTCTGTGGCATGTGGGATCTTCCCGGACCAGGGATTGAACCCATGTCCCCTGCATTGGCAGGCAGATTCTTAACCACTGTGCCACCTATGAAGTCTTGAATCCATGATGATTTAAAGTGCAAAGGCTGCGTGGTATCCTCAACTCTACAGACTGTTTAAATTTTATCCTGACCTAGAGTGTTTCTTTTCCTCCCTTTTTAGCAATTGGTGATCAGGTCAAAATAAACATGCAAATGCTGTTCAGTCCATATGGTTGATGGTTAGCTGCTTGTTAGGGAAGAAGATAAAAATAGTTGCTAAGACAAACTTACATTTTTTTTCAAGGGACTTCAATTGTCTTTGTTATCTCCATCCACCACTATTCCGTAAAAGAGAGGGTCTACATGCTCTTACAGCCTCCCCTGATTTTGAAAAGCATACTCCTTAAAGGAAGAAAGCACAAAAACCTGGGCAATTGAATTCATAAAAGTGTGAACATCGCAGAAATTCTTTTCCAAGGAAAAGTTCATCTTAGGAAAACTTTAATTGATTTTAGTTATTATTGTTAGCAATTTGGGAAACTAGCAAGGACTTACCTTTATCACTTTTGTGCCTCTGTTTAATGCTAATTCAAACTTCTACTCAGGCTGTTTAATTGGTTCTCTGTTTCATAAAAAAAGAAAAAGGAGATGCATAAACCTGGGCAGTGACTTTGTTCATAAAATTGCTTAGTTTAATTATAACTGCATTTGTGTCTCATTATAATTTACGCATTTGAGATGTTCACACTAAGTCTTTGCTCAGCTTCAATGTGAAATAAAAAAGTCTTCCTATTTTTACATCTTGTTATTTCTCCTCTGTTCCTAAAATGATGCTCACCAACTGTGGACTGTATTGAGAAAGAGAAAATGTGAAGTAATAATTAGGAACGGCATCTTTGGAGTTACCATGTGCCTGGCTTGGGGATAAGACTTTCTATACCTTAATTCATTGAATCCTTGCATATCCCTATGGGATAGGTGCTATTACTAACCCCATTCAAAAGACAAGGGATTTCTGGTTCAGGGAGGTTAAGACCTCGGCCAAAATCAAACAACTACTAATGATGGAATTGGGACTGGAAACTTGTTCTGTCTGACAACAAACTCTGTATTCTATACTTGACTCTCAAGTCAACTGGTATATTTGCCTCTCTAGAGATTTTTAAAATTAAACCTTTAATTTTGAAATAATGGTAGATTCACATGCAATTGTAAGGCATAAAACAGAGAAGATCCTGTATACCATTTACCCAATTTCCCCAATGACATCTTGCAAACTATAGTACAATACAATAACCAGGATATTGATATTGGTACAGTCAAGATACCAAGCAGTTCCATTACAAGGATCCCTCCTGTTACCCTCTTATAGGCACACTCACTTCCTTCTCACCCCCATCTCTAACTCCTGGCAACTACTAATCTGTTCTCCATTTATATAATTTTGTCATTTCAAGAATGCTATATAAATGGAATCATGCCCTATATAACCTTTGGGGACTGGCTTTTAAAAGTCATAATATGTCATACCAAGCATTTTTTCTGACCACAGTAGAATGAAACTAGAATTCAATAGAAGAAGAAAAACTGGAAAATTCACAATTATGGGGGAATTAAACAACATACTCTTAAACAACAAATTGGTCAAAGAAGAAATCACAAGGGAAGTTTGAAAATATCTTGAGACAAATGAAAATGAAAACACACATCAAAACTTATGGGATAAAGTGAAAGCAGTAAAAAGAGATCATTGACAGTGGAAAGTACATCCATTAAAAAAGAAGAAAGTTCTCAAATAAACAACCTAATTTTATATCTCAAGGAATTAGAAGAAGAACTAAACCTAAAGTTAGTAGAAGGAGGGATATAATAAAGATTAGGGTGTAAGTAAATCAAATAGTAGAAAAACAATAGAAAAAATTAACAAAACTAAAAGTTGGTTTTTTGAAAAGATCAGTAAAATTGACAAACTCCTAGCTAGAGTATTAAAAAAGAGAGAAGACTAAATAACTACAATCAGAAATGAAAGAGTAGTCGTTATAATTGATGTCATAGGGGGAAACTAGAACAATGATATGCCAATAAAGTAGATAACTTAGAAGAAATGGATAAATTCCCAGAAATTTATAACCTTCCAGAATGATTCACAAAGAAATAAAAATTATGAACAGAACTATAACCAGTAAGGATTATGAGTTAACTAATCAAAAACCTCCCAACAAAGAAAAGCCCAGCATCAGATAGCTTCACTGGAGAATTCTGCCAAACATTTAAAGAAGAATTAATATCAATCCTCCTTAAATTCTCCAAAATATTAGAAGAGAGGGACCACTTCCAAACTTATTTTATGAAGCCAGCATTACCCTGACCCTGATACCAAAGCCAAACAAAGATACTACAAGAAAATGAAGATACAGACCAATATCCTTGATGAATGTTAATGCAAAAATCCTCAACAAACTAATAGCAAACCAAATTCAACAGCACATTTAAAAAACTATACACCATGGGACTTCCCTGGTGGTCCAGTGGCTAAGACTCCACGCTCCCAGTGCAGGGGGCCCGGGTTCGAGCCCTGGTCAGGGAACTAGATTCCCACATGCCACAACTAAGAGTTCATATGGTGCAACTGAAGATCCTGCAGGCCACAACGAATATCCCACATGCAGCAATGAAGATCCTGAATGCTGCAACTAAGACATGGTGCAGCCAAATAAATAAATAAGTAAATATTAAAAAAAAAAAAAAAAGATTATGCACCATGAAAAGGGGGATTTATTCCTGGAATGCAAGAATGCTTCAACATACAAAAATCTATCAGTGTGATATACCACATTAGCAAAATGAAGGATAAGACCCACATGATCGTTTCAGTGGATGCAGGAAAAGCATTTGACAAAATTCAATACCCTTTCATGATAAAAACACTTAACTAGGACTAGAAGGAAACTACCTCAGTATAATAAAGGCCATATATGATGAGCCCACAGTTAACATCATATCCAGTGGGGAAAAACTGAAAGCTTTTCCTCTAAGATTAGGAACAAGGCAAGAATGCTCACTCTCACTGCTTTATTTAACATAGTACAGGCAGTCCTAACCAGAGCAATTAGACTAGAAGAATAAATAAGAGGCATCCAAATCGGACAGGAAGAAGTTAAATTATCTCTGTTTGCAGATGACATACTCTTGTTCATAGAAAACCCTAAAAATTCCACCGAAAAACTGTTAGAGTTAAAAAACAAATTCAGCAAAGTTGCAGGATACAAAATCAACATAGAAGAATCAGGTGCATTTCTATATACTAACAATGAACAATAGAAAAGAAATTAAGAAAACAATCACATTTACAATAACATTTTAAAAAGGCTTATGAATAAATTTAACTAAGGTAAAAGACTTGTACATTAAAAAGTGTAATATATTGTTGAAAGAAATTAAAGACACAAATAAATGCAAAGGCATCCCATGCTCATGGATTAGAAGACATGATACTGTTAAAAAGTATATACTACCCAAAGCAGTCTATAGATTCAATGCAATTCCTATCAAAATCTCAATGGTATTTTTTGCAGAAATTCATATGGAATCTCAAGGGACCCCAAGTAGCCAAAACAATCTTGAAAAAGAACAAAGTTGGAGGTTTCACATATCCTGCTTTTAAAACATATTACAAAGCTATAGTAATCAAAACAGTATGGTGCTGGCATAGAGACATACATATAAACAAATGAAACAGAACAGAGGACCCAGAAATAACCACCCCCCTGCACATGCATGATCTTCAACAAGGGTTCTTAGACTGCACAATGGGGAAAGGAACAAATGGTGCTGGAAAAACTGGATAGCCATGTGAAAAAAGAAGGAAATTGGACACTTTATACTATATAAGAAAATTAACTCAAAATGAATTAAAGACCTACATGTAAGACCTAAAGCTATGAAATACCTAGGACAAAACAGAGGGAAGCTTCATGACATTGGCTTTGGCAATAATTTTTTTTTCAGCTTTATTGAGGTATAATTGACAAAATTGTTAGCTCTAATGTTCTGGTTGAATAATTTATTTGAACTTTAATGCCTAAAGAGGCTTTCTTAATTTTCTTCATCTCGAGGACCTTTGTAATATGAATATTGGAATGTTTTAGAGACTGGTTCTTTGTTTTCCTTTGTTTCAGCTTTATTGAGGTATAATTGATAAATAAAATTATAAGATATTTAAAGTGTACAACACAATGATTTGACATACATATATACTGTGAAAGGATTCCCACCATTGACTTAATTCACATATCCATCACCTAACATATTTACCTTTTTTTTCTTTTTAGGTGGGAACATTTAATAGTGTTATCAACTATAGTTAACCATGTTATACATTAGATTCTCAGACTTTATTCATTCTATAACTGAAAGTTTGTATTCTTTTACTAACCTCTCTCTACTTCCCTCCCTCCCCAGTCCCTGGAAACCACTTTTCTACTCTCTGTTTCTATGAGTTAGACTTTTTTTAAGATTCCGCATCTAAGTGATACCATGTAGTATTTGTCTTTCTGCATCAGTTGATATCCTTAGAAAATTTTACATAGTTCTGTGCAAGATAAGGATATTTGGAAGTCCACATAGAAATGAAAATTTGATTTTGACAAATTTCTTCTGATGGCAACTTTTAAAATCATTTACCCAAGTCTTCCTCCCTTCAACTCAAATCACATTGTCCTAAGTTTCCCTGCTTGTTAGCTTCATTGTCTCCCTTTTTTCTCCCCAATAACTTTCTAGTACTGCTCCAAACCAGGCTGATAGACACATCCCTGTGATTGCGAAAAAGTAAGTAGTTTAACAGTGACTTGCTAGAAATTACATATCCACCATCATCATCTTCCTGAAGGTGTCTCAGCAATGGGAGCCTGTCCAGGTGATGGGCCTGCCACACCTCCTCTCAGCAGAATCTGTCCTTCCCTCCACTGCTAAGGCAAGCCTCACCTTTGTCTTCATGAATTCGGTGTAATTCTGTTTGAAGGGAGAAGCTAGGTTAAACAACTTCTTAGCATCTATTCCAGGTCTATAAATCCATGATACTTTTACTTATCAGATAGAAACCTACTACAGTTAAAAAAATGTTTTCCTACAATGACACTTAGTATGTCTTAGCAGCTTAGCAGTTTCAGTAATTACCAGGCAGTGATCATTAGCTTCCCCCTTCACAAAGAGAGGTACTACAACTGACGTCATTTGCTTTAAGAAATAAAGTGAATACCAACCATCCTTCCCTCTCTACTTTTCCTTCTTTCCTCTTTTTCTGCCTTCAGCTAACATTGAATAAACACTAGATATTGGAGTGACAGAGAGGTAGGCTTGGGCAATAAAATGGTGTTAATACTTATTTGTGTCTTTAAAGATTCACATTCTTTGACAAGACATGTTCTCAAAGTAAGAGGATAAAAAGCAAAACAGGAACCTGAAGTAATATGATCATAATCACAAACTAATAATTGAAAGAGCTGGGGTTTGAAACTAGATATGTCTGATTCCGAAGCCTGAATCATTTCTACTACACTGTGCCACCTTGATACTGAGTTTAGAGAAGGGAGAAATACCCATTTGTTGGAACAATGGTGGAAGGGTTCACAGAAGGGGCAACCTATAACCTGCACCTAGAAGGATGGCCAGGATTCTCTGTAGATGGAAGGAGCTGGAGACCCTAAGAGTGTTGTTTCAGCAATAGCAAAACAGATTCTGGATACGGCTTGCAAATTTGTCTTCAGGTTGAAGCACATGGTTGTTTTTGCTACTGTAACATTTCTGTTGGACAACAAAAAGGTGATTTGGGATAAGAATATGCAGAAATGCCAGGCTAAGTAGTTTGTACTTTATTCTTAAACCTTGAGTTTTATGTTCAACCTCAAATATGAGTTTTAGTGTACTGTTACACTAATAGCCCTGTGAATATTGACTTATGGAATTTCACAATTTTGTGTGATTTCTCTCCCACATTGGTTCTGGGTTTGGCTGTGTGACTTGCCATGTGATCTTGGCCAACAGAACATCAATAAAAATGATGCAAACAGAGTCTTAATATGTACTTGAATATTGGGGTTGCTGTTTTGGAAGGCTGCTGCCTCCATGTTAGAAACATGGAAAGATCATGTGGAAGAGAACTGAGGAACCACAGATCTAGTTAAATAAGGCCATTTTGTATCATCCACCCCTGGTCAGGCCACCGTGAGTGATCTCAGGAAGATGAGAAAAAGAACTGCCCAGCTGTGGGGGCTTCCCTGGTGGTGCAGTGGTTGAGAATCCGCCTGCCAATGCAGGGGACACGGGTTCGAGCCCTGGTCTGGGAAGATCCCACATGCCGCGGAGCAACTGGGCCCGTGAGCCACAACTACTGAGCCTGCGCGTCTGGAGCCTGTGCTCCACAACAAGAGAGGCCGCGATAGTGAGAGGCCCGCGCACCGCGATGAAGAGTGGCCCCCGCTTGCCACAACTAGAGAAAGCCCTCGCACAGAAACAAAGACCCAAACACAGGCAAAAATAAATAAACAAATAAATAAATTAAAAAAAAAAAAGAACTGCCCAGGTGAGCCCAGCCCAAATTGCAGAATCATAAGCCAGTAAGTTGTTTTGAGTCCTTAAATTTTGGAATAGTTTGTTAAATAGCAATAAATAATTTATTCACAGATATGTAAACTCATTGAAGGTAATGATGGGTCGTCACTTAGACAAAAACTCACTTTGCCCCAAATAGTAGATTGTTGGCTAATTCAAAATCCCTCTCAGTGATTCTATGATCACTCAGATGTTGTTGAGATTTCATCTTGCATATTATATCTTAATTTGAAAATACATTTTCATTGAGAGATTGTAGCATTAAAATGAGCAACTTTATGATCCATTTCATTTTGCTCCTTGCAGTCTGGGTAGCCATCCATTTTAATAAGCAAATGTCTGTGGAACTACTGTCTGCACATGTAAATGAGAAGGTACACTTATCTTTATTCTTCACTGTGATTACCTTCTATTTATTTTTGAAAGCTTCCTGGATTTCAGCTCATTGTTCAATTGGGAATCGTATCTGTTTTATTCAGAGTAGTATTTTAATTTTCAGATTCTGAGCAGACATTCGTGTGATTCATTTCACTCTGCCTTTTTGCTTTGGCTTCGCTGAATGTAACTTCTGCCATTTTTAAAAATATCCTGTGCCTGTTAGAAATCACTTTATCTGTGAAGTCTTTGTCTTTTTCTCTCCCCCTTCTTGCTTCCCACTCTAGTTCCCAGTAGAAAACTTCCCTTGGGCATAGAGAAAATGGGAATTTTGTGAGGTAAATTTTTGCTTTTGAATGTTTTTATTTTCATGTGTGATTACCTTGGGGCTTCAGTGAATGGTATATTTTATGAACCAAAAAAAGAAATATCACAAACCAAATGAAACTATCAATAGCTTCTAGGGATATGAAGTAATGAGAGAGCATTTTATTCCATACTGTTTTTCAAAGTAACTGGTGTCCAGAACAATATAACATGTGTCAAGAATGACTCATTGAAAATCTGTAATAGAGTGGAGAAGGAGGGGAGAATGAATACATATTGCATGGTGTAAAATTGTGCGCTACGAGTTACAAACTCCCTTTTTGGAAAATACTGTGAATCATGTTCCAAACCAGTGGTTCTCAAATGTCATCTATATCTTCCCCTCCCAGCAGTCATAAGCAGTTCTGTCCCTCATTTGCCCCACTGTCCCTCAATCAGACCCAATCTATCCTCTTGGAATTCCAGCACATCCACAGATGAGAGGTGTGTGAGGAGGATTCCCCGAGTGTGTTTTCATACGCTCCGTGATCTGCTCTGTTCATGTGAAGTGGGGCTTTCCACATCAGTCTGAACTCCTGCTCATCAGGAGTATGGAACTGGGACAAGTTGCATGCTGAACCAGCATCTTACTGTGAAACAGACCAAGTTCCTGGGGATGACCTATGGTGCAAAGTACACTTAATTTTTTATATGCAGATACTTGCGCTCTGAGCCACATAGGCTGACTGGAGTCATGGTTAATCTGTTTTAATCTGATTTCTGCCTTTTTTATGCATAAAAGCATATAAAACAATCTCTGTCACTGAAATTAGCCCATATAAAATGGAATTTAGATGGGAGGATTTCAGTTGCCAATGCTGCATATAGCTGTCCGTGTTCTTAACTCAGATCTCATTCTGTAACTTAGATCCTCCATCTTTACACTTGGGATGTCTGAATTTCATTCCTCTTCAGTCAGGGCTATCTCATTTTTAAGGAACAAAGACCTAGTCAGATCAGATCCAGTAAAGGTGGGAGGACATTATTAGAATACAGAGCTCACATAGGGATCTGAGGATTGGAACCACTATAACTAGGCCTTGTGGAAACAGAAGGCACCGGGTATCAAAACTTCTTCTCTATTACTCAGGCCCTGATAAAATACCGGCAGTCCTCCTCCGCACATACACTCTACTCTCCTTTCTTTAAATACTTATTTTATCTTATTAATCAGCTTATCTGTGACCGCTTAAATTGTAAGATATCCTCCAATATTCATGATCTTCCTACTCTTAACATTCACCGTTGACTAACACGGTATTTTGTATTTAAGAGAGAATCTTTAAATAATTAATGTTTTCTAGTTTTATCAAGAGGTAGTTGATATACATAACTGTAAGTTTAAGGCATACAGCATATATTGTGAAATGATTACCACGATAGGTTAACATCTGTCTTCAGAGAGAGAGAATCTTATGAGACCATTTCTTTTAAGTAATACAGAGGTCATGAGTTGGTGGCCTTTGGTTGAGATATTTATCTGTATTCCAACCAGTCATGGTCTAGGTTGGGGTGGAAGCACATATTGAATAGCATGGACCTTTTAGGAACTGTAGGAAGGGCAGGCCCGCAAAACATTTGGATTAAGTTCTCACCACAGGGGGAAGAAGAGAAGTGTTAAGTCATTAGAGAAGAATTACATATGCTGTTAACACCACAAAAAGCAATTGTGCTATGAGCTTTCTGTGTTGAAATGATATAGGTGCACTACACATCACTATGGGCAAAGATGAACTTTTAACCCATGGCGTAATTAAAATGTCTGTATGGCAGTGATTTGAAATGGATATTTTCTATTTATCATGCATATCCTGCATGCATCAGAGGGCAGAAAAAAAGACTGAAGGTAGAAGTTAGGCAGAAGTAAATTTTATAAAAGAGCATTATGTGAAAGTACATTCTCACATTTAGAGTGTTTTAAAAGCTAGATGAGCTGTCTCATTTAATAGTGAGTTACCTGTCACTGAATGTGTTCACATTCCAATGTTGAAGGAGTATCTTACAATTTTAAGATTCCAGTTCTCTGACTGTAACTTTGAGCTAATTGGTCTTTCAAAAAACAAATGAATTATTGACAAAGACTGGATGCTTAATACATACTGTGTTAAGACAAAAATTGTAAATTTTTTTTTTCTTGGTGGTGTTCAGTGTAGTCGGTAAGCTAAATCACTCTCTTGAACAGGGATAGCTCATTCTGGTTGTGGTACCAGAGGAGCAGGGGGTGTCAAAGTTAGTATCTTATAGTAAACATTAGGGAACCTCATCTATATTTTACTTAGCAAAAGTCCATCTCATGGTCACAGCACTGTTATCAGTCAACAGCACAAAAAAATCAGCAGTTTTAAAAGATCTCAGTCTTGAAGTGGCCCCTATAAAGCATCCACTCAAAGTATAACTGACAAATTGTGGTTAAAAGAGACAGGCTAAGCAGTACCTTATCTAGGTTCTTCAAACTCTATCCTTGTAAAAATTGAGATCATCAGGATGTTATATACCAGGACTGCTATCTTAACTTCCCACAAAGTTATATTCATGTCAAACTTTTCTCTGTGTTGTTGGGTTTTTATTAAATTTTGATATAGGGAAGAACTAGTTGAAGACTATTTCATTATCACCTCCAAAATCATTATTTTTCGTTGTACTTACTCTATTGCTTACTGTTTCATATATGATGTAGAATGGAAAACCATTGTCCAGGAATTTAGTGCCATGAAAATGCCTCCCCAGGTAAGACTGTGGGCTTCCTTTTAATATAACTATATAATATTACATTTAATGTTAGCCTTGACTACTAAGAAGCTGGTGGATAAAATAAGTGTTTAATTACAGTAATGATCTCATTCTAGGTATGGATAAAATTATTATTTTTTCTCCCTTAAATTGTTTCTTTAACCTTCATTTTAAGTATGTGTATTTAAATCATATAATATTCTTTTTAGAAGCAGATAAAATTTAAGTGAGGGGCTTCCCTGGTGGCGCAGTGGTTGAGAGTCTGCCTGCCAACGCAGGGGACACGGGTTCGAGCCCTGGTCTGGGAAGATCCCACATGCCGCGGAGCAACTAAGCCCGTGAGCCACAACTACTGAGCCTGCGCGTCTGGAGCCTGTGCTCCGCAATGGGAGAGGCCGCGACGGTGAGAGGCCCGCGCACCGCGATGAAGAGTGGCCCCCGCTCGCCACAGCTGGAGAAAGCCCTCGCACAGAAACGTAGACCCAACACAGCCAAAAATAAATAAATAAATAAATAAATTTAAAAAAAAAAAAAAAAGAAAAGTAATGGTGATCGGTTACCCTTTAAAAAAAAAAAAAATTTATGTGAGTAAAAGTGGGAGAATAAAGGAGACAGCTATGGAACCACATAAGCTATTGAGTCAGTTAATATAAGATTCCAGAGAATCCTTGATGTTTGAAATATGGGTGTTTTGTGAGTCTGACCTAACCCAATCTTCCCTTGCTCTGCTAAATATGCTGCAATAAATTACCAGCAATAAACTTCAAAGGCACTGTAACTTGGAAGAAAATGTTCTAATAATCCATAGGGCTATTACCGATATCAGATCAATGTAGTTATTTACCATTCAGAAAAAAAATCTCCTATTGACCAAATGAAAACTTTAAAGTACAATCTGTGGTGCACTGCCAGGAGGGCTGAAGCTGCCAACAGATATAAATACCTACTTTATTACAGTCTAAGATTTTATTCCACATCATATATCTTATTTATGTACTTATTATTAGGGTTCCTCTATGTTTAATTGTGCCAGATTTTGCACTTTAATCTAAGCATTGACTCCTCTTCTTGGGGGGTGAAAGGTAGGGAAGTGTTTATAGTGGCACCTTGGACAGAGTCACCATATCCATTCTTTTATTGCCCTGCAGCATAGCCATTTGCAGATGGATTTTTATAAAAGGGTGGGGAGAGGCAGGCAATCACCATGGTGAAGTAGGAAGACCCCAAGCTCACTTCCTTCCAAGGGCATACCAAAATTACAACTACTTACAAAGCAACTATCTATAAGAACAACCTGAAAACAAGCAGAAAAGATTGTCCACAACTGAAGATATAAAGAAGGAGCCACATCAGAAAGAAAGGTAGGGGAGTAGAGACACAGTCTAGTCAAGAACCACACACTTGGGTTGGTGACCCACAAATGGGAGGGATATCGCAACTGCAGAGATCCTCCCTTATGTGGATCCTCCCCAGCTCTACATCTGGCTTCCCAGCCTGGGGATCCTGCACCAGGAAGATAAGCCCCCAGAAAGATGGGCTTTGAAAACAAATGGAACTTGTGTTCAAGAGAGCTGAAGGGCTATAGGAAACAGAGATCCATTCTTAAAGAACACACACAAAATCTCAATTCTCTGAGTCCCTGCACAGAGACAGTAGTTTGAAAGGCATTGGGGTCACACCCACTTGCTGATCTTGAAGAGCCTCTCAGAGAGACAGGAGGCAACTGGACTTCCCCTGGGTATGGAGACACTGGCAGCAGTCACTTTTGAAATCTTGTTCTACCACACTGACACCTGCACTGGCAAGTGCCACTTTGGAATCCTACCTCTAGCCTGTTAACACCAGGGGCCTGTCCCATCCACCAATGAGCCAGCAGCAGTCGGGCTTCACCAGGCTACACAGCCAGGTGCTTGGGGAGCCATCCTTGCTTGCCAGCGGGCCTGCAGCAACCACGTGAGGCAGAGCCTCACAACCAGCCAGGCCAGGGGCCAGGCCCACATACCAGTTCACCCACAATTAGCAGCACTAAAAAAAGCATGCAGTCCACGTAGGGGATACTCCTGGAGCATCTAGTACTGGTGGTCAGAGGGAGTGTGCTGCTGGTCCCCATAGGTCTACTGTAAGATTAGGACATGTAACAAACCTACCTTATGTATAGAAATAAACACAGGGAATTAGGCAAAATGAGGAGACAGAGGAATATGTTCCAAATGAAGGAATGAAACAAAACCTCAGAGAAAGAGCTAAACAAAATGAAGATAAGCAATCTATCCATAAAGAGTTCAAGGTAATGATCATAAAAATGCTCACTGATCTCAGGAGAAGAATGGATGAACACAGTGAGAACTTCAACAAAAATTTAGAAAAAAAAAATCAACTGAAGAATACAATACCTGGAATGAAAAATACATTAGAAGGAATCCACAGTAGATTAGCTGATACAGAAGAACAGATCAGTAATCTGAAGACAGAGTAGTAGAAATCACCCAAGCTGAACAGAAAAAACAAAAAAAGTTTTTAAAATGAGGATAGCTTACGGGACTTCTGGGACAACATTAAGCATACTAACATTTGCATTATAAGGTCCAAGAAGAAGAGAGAGAGGAAGGGGCAGTCACGTATATGAAAAAATAATAGCTGAAAACTTTCCTAACCTAGGAAAGGAAACCAACATCCAGGTCCAGGAAGCACAGTCCAGAGTAAGACATATTATAATTAAAATGGCAAAAATTAAAGATAAAGAGAGAATCTTAAAAGCAGCAAGAGAAAAGCAACTAGTTACATACAAGGGCACTCCCATAAGACTATCAATCAGCTGACTTTTCAGGAGAAACTTTGCAGGCCAGAAAGGAGTGGCACAAATAAATATATTCAAAGTAATGAAAGGAAAAAACCTACAACCAAGAATGCTCCACCCAGAAAGGTTATCAATCAGAATTGAAGGAGAGATAAAGAATGTTATAGACCAGCAAAAGCTAAGAGAGTTCATCACCAATAACCTGGCATTACAAGAAATGTTAAAGGGACTTTTCTAAGTGGCAAAGAAAAGGCCACAGCTAGAAATATTAAAATTATGAAAAGAATAATCTCACTGGTAAAGGCAAACATATAGTAAATGTAGTAGATCAATCACTTATAAAACTAGTAGGAAGGTTATTAAACAAAAGAAGTAAAATCATCTATATCCACAATAAGTAATTAAAGGATATGCAAAATAAAAAATGTAAAATATGACATCAAAAACATAAAACAGGGCAGGGGAGATAAAAATATAAGGATGTTAGAATGTGTTTGAGCATAAGAGATCATTAACTTAAAATAGATACCAATAGATATAGTTTTTTATATATGAACCTCATGATAACCACAAACCAAAAACCTATAATAGATACACAAAAAAAGAAGAGAACGGAATCCTAACATAACACTAAAGATAGTCATCAAATAACAAGTGAAGATCAAGAGCAGAAAAAAGGAATAGAGAACTGTAAAACCATAAAACAATAAAATGGCAATAAATATACACCTATTCATAATTACTTTAAATGTAAATGGATTAATTCTCCAATCAAAGAACATAGAGTGGCTGAATGGATAAAAAAATGACACCCATATATATGCTGCCTAGAAGAACTCACTTCATATCTAAAGACACACACAGACTGAAAGTGAGGGGAGTGAAAAAGATACTCCATATAAATGGATATGAAAAGAAAGCTGGGGTAGCAATATTTATATCCGACAAAATAGGCTTTAAAACAAAGACTGTAACAGGAGACAAAGAAGGGTATTACATAGTGATAAAGGGATCAATCCAAGAAGATATAACAATTGTAGATATATATGCATCCAACAAAGGAGAACCTAAATACATAAAGCAAATATTAACAGACATAAAAGGAGATATTGACAGTAACACGATAATGGTAGGGAATGTTAACACTCCACTGATATCAATGGACAGATCATGCAGACAGAAAATCAATAAGGAAACATTGGCCTTAAACAACACTTCAGATGGACTCAATAGCTGTATATAGACTATTCCATCCCCAAACAGCAGAACATACATTCCTTTCAAGTGCACATGGAACATTCTCCAGGATAGATATCACATGCTGGGCCACAAAACAAATGTCAGTAAATTTAAGAAGATTGAAATCATATCAAGCATCTTTTCTAACCACAATGGTATGAGACTAGAAATCAACTACAAAAAAACCTGTAAAAAGACATAAACGTGTGGAATCTAAACAGTATGTTCCTAACAATATGGGTCATTGAAGAAATCAAAGAGGAAATTTAAAAATACCTGGAGACAAATGAAAATGTAAACACAACATTCCAAAATCTATAGGACACAACAAAAGCAGTTCTGAGAGGAAAGTTTATAGCACTACAGGCCTACCTCAGGAGACAAGAAAACTCTCAAATAAACTCTCTAACCTTATATCCAAAAAAAAAAAAAAAATAGAGAAAGAAGTCAAACAAAACCCAAAGTTAGTAGAAGGAAAGAAATAATAAAGATGAAAGTGAAAAAAATGAAATAGGGAATTAAAAAATAGAAAAGATCAATAAAAGCAAGAACTGGTTGTTTGAAAAGATAAACAAAATGGATAAACCTGTAGTCACACTCATCAAGAAAAAAAGCGGGACCAAATAAAATTGGAAATGAAAGAGAAGTTATCACTGACAACACAGAAATACAAAGGATCATAATAGAATACTGTGAACAATTACATGTCAATAAACTGGACAACCTAGAAGAAATGGATAAACTCCTAGAAATGTACAATTTCCCAAGACTGAACCAGGAAAACATAGAAAATATGGACAGACCAATTATCAGTAATGAAATTGAATCAGGAATTCAAAAACTCCCAATAAACAAAAGTCCAGGGCCAGATAGATTCACAGGTGAATTCTACAAAACATTTAAAGAAGAGTTAACACCTATTCTTCTCAAACTATTCCAAAACATTGAAGAGAAAGGAATGCTTCCAAATTCATTCTCTGAGGTGAGTATCACCTTGATGCCAAAACCAAAGACACCCCCACACACACACATACAAACTACAGACCAATATCACTGATAAACATAGATGCAAAAATCCTCAACAAAATATTAGCAAACCAAATTCAACAATACATTAAGAGTCACACAACATGATCAAGTGGGATTTATTCCAAAGATGCAAGTATGGTTCAGTATCTGCAAATCAATCAATGTGATACACCACATTAACAAACTGAAGAATGAAAATCATATGATCATCTCAACAGATGCAGAAAAAGCTTTTGATAAAATTCAACATTCATTTATGATAAAAACTCAATAAAGTGGGTAAAGAGGAAGCATGCCTCAATGTAATAAAGGTTGTGTATGACAAAACCACGGAGAACATCATACTCAACTGTGAGAAGCTGAAAGCATTTTCTCTAAGATCAGGAATAAGACAAGGATTCCCACTGTCACCACTTTTAATATAGTATTAGAAGTACTAGTTACAGCAATCAAACGAGAAAAAGAATAAAGGGAATCTAAATTGGAAAGGAAGAAGTAAAACTGTCATTGTTTGCAGATGACATGATACTATCTACAGAAAATCCAGAAGGCACTACCAAAAACCTACAGAACTAAATTATGAATTCAGTAAAGTTGCAGGGTAGAAAATTAATATATGGAAATCTGTTGCATTTCTATAAACTAATAATGAGCTATCAGTAAGAAAAAAATCCCATTTACAATTGCATCAGAGAGAAAATATATAGGTATAAATCTAACCAAAGGGGAAAAAGATTTGTACTCTGAAAACTGTAAGATATTGATGAAAGAAATTGAAGATGACAGAAACAAATGGAAAAATATACCATGCTCATGAATTGGAAGAATTAATATTGTTAAAATGTCCATACTACCCAGAGCAATCTACAGATTCAGGGTCATTCCTAACCAAATTCCAGTGTCATATTTCACAGAACTAGAACAAATAATTCTAAAATTTGTATGAAACTACAGAAGACCCCAAATAGCTAAAGCAATCTTGAGAAAGTAGAACAAAGCTGGAGGTATCACTGCCTTGATTTCAAACTATACTACAAAGCTACAGTAATTAAATAATATGATACTGGCATAAAAATAGACATATAGATCAATGGAACAGAATAGAGAGCTCAGAAATAAACCCAAGCTTATATGGTCAATTAATCTAAGACAAAAGAGGCAAGAATATACAGTGGGGAAAAGACAGCCTCTTTAATAAATGGTGTTGGGAGAACTAGACAGCTACATGCAAATGAATCAAACTGAACTACTTTCTCATACCAGATCAAAAATAAACTCAAAATGTATTAAAGGCTTAAATGTAAGACCTGAAACCATAAAACTCCTAGAAGAAAACATAGGCATTACACTCTTTGACGTGGGTCTTAGCAATATTGTTTTTGGATATATGTCCTAAGGCAAGGGAAACAAAAGCAAAAATAAACAAATGAGACTACATCAAACTAAAAAGCTTTGCACAGCAAAGGAAACTATCAACTAAATGAAAAGGCTGCCTACTGAATGGGATAAGATATTTGCAAATGATATATTTGATAAGGATTTAATATAAAAAATATACAAAGAACTCATACAACTCAATATCAAAAAAGCATACAACCCAGTTAAAAATGGGCAAAGGACATTTTCCAAGGAAGACATACGGATAGCCAACAGACGCATTAAAATATTCTCAACATTGCTACTCATCAGGGAAAGGCAAATTAAAACCACAATGAGATACAACCTCATACTTGTCAAATAAGTGGTTCACCTGAAATGAACAATGTTATATGTCAACTATATTTCACTACAAAATAAAATAAAATGGTTAGATTTAAATCAGCCATTTTGCTGTTTAAAAAAACAGGTATAATCAGTAGGAACGATTACTTTTGATGCTTTGATCATTTTTGTACCCTTGGTACCTAACATGGTATATTCTCAATAAATATTCTAGTGGGTGTGCTGACTGAAGTACTGATGAAAAGGCATGTTGCAGTTTGCAACAGCAGAAGTAGAATAACATGAGTCTGGTTTCAGATGGATGGGCAGAAAGCTAAGTAATGGTGAGGGGGTTTGCTTAGGTGAGTAGGAAGAAGTGCTAACTAGGGGTAGGCTCTTTCTTGCAGAGAACTATTAATTATCTAGTTTTCATAGGTCATAGAATAGGGATATAAAAAGCTATAATTGCTTTCTTCCCCATTTATCAAGCATAAACACACAGTCATCTTTAATTACGATGAGCATAACTTAGAAAACGCTAATACATTGTCCATAGCCTTAAGGTAATTTCAGCCACTAAAATGTGCACTGATCCACTTCATTTGGGAGACTAGGAGATCTGTCATAACTCCTTTTTTCATCCCATTAATTTAAAAACAAGGACACCAAGATTTTTTTTTGCATAAGTAGAGATTCTGGTGCTAATATTTCCCAACCCCCAATTCTTGTTTTGTCTTATTACCTAGGGCCAGGAGATTTATCTTCAGCCACATTTCCTACTTATCTTTTGTAAATTAAAACTTATTTATTTATTTATTTACTTAGGCCCACTCTCCAGCCCAAAATGGTGTTTTCAGAGCAGCTAGGCGGGTCTAGTTCTATAATGTGAGAAACCTGGATTCCTGGCCCAGAATCCCTTCTTACTAGGCATGCAATCTTGAGCAAACCACTTATCTCTGAGGCTTTCTTCACCTAGAGAAAGCAGAATGGTTAGAAGACCAAGTAAGCTAATATATGTGAATGTACTTTGAGAACCGAAAGGAGCTGTTACAGAGAAAATTGTAGCTGTTGAGGGGTGCAAGGCATGACCTGGTCACCTTGGATATTCCGCAGAGGATACAGAGGGGAGAGCTTGTCCACCCAAGGGTCTGCGAGGATGCAGAGTTGCCTTCCCCTTGAGGAAGGAGGCAGCGTGTAATGGGGTTTGGTGCACCATTTCTTGAGTTGCTCACCTGCCAGTGAGAAGGGCAATTGTATTATTGCTTCTTCCCCAGCCCTGTGAGTGTGAAAACATTCCCTATTACTATGGACTAACCAGTATTGATCCCCTGATTATTCCTGCCATTCATTGTGGACCAACTAACAGCCTGGGACAAAAAGAAATTAAGGGGAAGATGGATCAATGTTTCTCAAAAGAAAAGGACGGCAGCAGCCTATGAGAAGATTTGAGTTTCTAGGAGTGATAGACCGTTTTTTTCTATTAGAGACATTTATGTTTTCTAAATACTTCTCAGGAGAAATGAGTTCCACAGAATGACTCAGTGGAGCTGTGATCACATCCCACCACATCATTCTTTCATGTCCTCTGCCTCCACTAAATTTGAATTGTGCCTTCCCACACTACAGTGTTTTCTGTGCACTTACTTTTCAACTTAAATAATGAATGATGCATGATTTAAGAGGACAATTATTCTTTGAGTGCAAATCTTAAGAATAAGCGTGATAATTATCCAGAGGAACAGGGCACAGCAGAGCATACCAAGAGAGCAATATTCTTTCATGTCATTTTCCCTCTTGGTTAGAAGGAAATCTGCTATACTTCCTCATACTGCTTTTCCATAAACAGACAAATACAGGTATGCTGTTTCTAAAAGAACTTCACCCCCTCGCAGACCATCTTCTTGCCCAACCTCCTCTCCCAGTTTTCATTCTCTTTCTTTCCCTGTGCTTTTCTGTTCCTTCCTTCCTCTCTCTCCCTTTTGCTGCCTGCTCCCTCTCTCCCCCCTTTAGGCACCATAATATATTTCCTTTTATCAATATGGAGTATCCTGAAAACTAAGGTGAAACCAAAATCTGGCTCAGAGCCCAGACATCACTTTCTGAAGTGACAGGCTCTGGTAATAGGGGAGGGTTTGCAATTATACAGATCATTGCTTCGACCTGGTGCAAAGTCAACCAGGCCACAATACAAGAACAAAAAAGCTTAATTTCTGCAGCTTCCAGAAGGGCTGTGAGCAGTGCCTCTGTGTTCACTGACCTGCCCGCTGTGCTGGGCAACCGCCTGTGCTCTTCTTCCATTGAAGCCCTTTGATAAACAGCTCAGCTCATTTGCTGCTCCCCTTATAAGCTCTGCCTTATAAAGTAAAAATTAATGTTCTCATTACATATGTTCTTTTCCCTCACCATCTACTCAAAAATGATTTGCACAAATGAAAAATATACCCTCTTAATGATGCAAGGCTCTATATTCTAAATATCTGATTAGCTGTACCTTTCACATCTCAGCATCAGCTTTGATAGCATTCGACAAGGCACTTTCTAATCTTTCTTTGAAATAAAATTTCTTCTTACAGGCTAGCTTAGCATGTGGTCTGTGAAGAATATAAGGGCGGGGGAGATACTTTCTTTCAAAATATATTAAGACCTTCTAATCACTTTCAAAGTAAAATGAGGGCAGGAACTCAAATTACTTGAGTGTGTTTGTCACCCAGATAAGGGGAGTGCATGGTCTGTAATTGAACCCCTTTTTCCTATTCACTTTGACTTTCTGAGTTCAGCTTGTCTTGAGGCATCCATTTTTTTAGGCCTTGGGGAATTAGAAATTTAGATGAGATGTGGGAGAGAGAAGGCGCGCTCTCCGGTGAGAATGCAGCACATTTCTGGACTCAGCAGTCTCCATGTAGGGAGAGAGCTGCATCAGAGTCAGGAGGATGGAATGAAAGCATCTCTCAAGGCAAGAAGGAGCGGACAGCCTTTGGCAGCTTGCAGAGTCTTCAGAAGTCAAAACATGAACAGTTGAATCATTTGCAGTTTTAACATTTTCTTATAGGTTATTCATGCCCCATTACATTACTTTTTTTTTTATTTCTTGTTTTTTCCAGCTTCTCAGACAAAAAACTTTTTTAAGCATCTGAATTGATTGGGCTTCATCATTCTACCTAGTCCACCCCTTCTTTATTCCACGTCTCGAGAACATAGATACTTGTCCTTCAGCCTTGTAGTTGTGCCGTGCTGGGTGTCTCTTCTCAAGGAGTAGCATCTACCGTGGACACGACTTACATGTTCCCCTGTCCTCCCTGCCTCACTCCCTGGAGCCTGCGTTAGAGCACGTCTGTGTCTACCACACACTAGGACTTCTCCTCAGCCTCAGCCTCACTTTTTGCCCCTGCCCGAGGTCAACAACAACGACAAAGCAATTCGGAGGTGACCTGGGTACACTACAGCTTTAGATGACGAGCATGTCCCCCAGTGTCTCTGTCCTTTCCACTCATGTCTTGTTGCCGTGTGCACAGAGTCACTGGGGAGCAGGTCCGGGGTGCGGAGTAGGGAGGAGCCTTTACCTGCGATAACTGAGGTTTGATTTCGGAAAGGAAGAGATGGAAGAAGCCAGTTGTGTTCATTTCCTAGCACTGTTATAATAAATTACCCAAGCTTGGTGGCTTTAAACAACACAGATTGATTCTCAGAGAGTTCTGGAGGCAAGCGGTCTGAAATTGGGGTGTCCGCAGGGCCTAGCCTCTTCTGAAGGCTCTGAGGGAGACACCTGCCTTGCCTCTTTCAGTTTCTGGTGTCTCCAGGGATTTCCTGGCTTGTGGGAGCCTGACTCTAATCTCTGCCTTTGTCTTCACATGGCCTTCTTCTCTGTGTCCTTTCTTCTTATAAGGACAGCTGTCATTGTATTTAGGGCCCATCCTAAATCTAAGATGATTTAATCTTGTGATTCTTAACTGACTACATTTACAAAGACACTGTTGCCCCAAAAAGGTCACATTCTGAGATTCCAGGTGTATATGAATTTGTGGATAACACTATGAAATTCAGCCCATCACAATAGTAGAAGCATGTAAAGTAAAAGCTGGAAGGGGGAAAACTAAGGGTCATCAAGTCTAACCCCTTTACTATGCCGTTGAGGTAACAAAAGATACGTTACCAAAGCTTTATGCAGATGAATTAACAAAAGATACATTACCCAAAACTTACACAGATTGTAAGAGAAATTTTTATTAGCCTTTATTAGTGGTAGATACACTAGGCTGCATGGAGAGAGGAGCATATTTAAGAGGAAAGGAGAGTGTAGCATTTTAAAAAATTGGCCGCAGATTTTTTGACACTCCTCCCATTGAGAGCTGAGGTCTGTCCCGTTCCCTGAGTGTGGAGGGCCTGCTTTGACCATTGAGTGCGGTGGTGATGATGTTGTGTGACGACTGAGCTGGACTCAGAAGAGGTGAGGCAGCTCTGCCTTGTCACTGTAACGCCCTCTTTTGGAGCCCTGGGCCACCGACTGAGGGGTGTGACCACCCTGAGGCCGCCATGCGGTGAGGGAGTCAAGTCACGTGGACAGACCACATGTCAGTGCAGTCCAGGCACCAGATATGTGAGTGAAGGAGCCTCCAGATGATTCCAGCCCCAGCCATCAAGTCATCCCCGGTCTTTAAGTCTTCTCAGATAAGGTGCCAGACTTCATGGAGCAGAGACAAGCCACCCCTTCTGTGCTGGCTGCTACTGTACTTGTTAATCCAGGCATGTCATAAAATGGTTGTTGTTTGAAGCCATACATTTTGGGATAGTTACACAGCAATAAACAGTAACTGGAAAAAGTCACCTGTGTGGTAATAGGGTAAGAAATGTATATGCCTCTTTATTCTACAAGGCAAAGAAATAACCGCCAAGATTCAGACCAGTTTAATTCCAACAAGGGTAGAATCTCCAGGGGTGCACTCTGATGAAAGCTGACCCCATTGAGAAAATGAGCCCAGCACACTGACTCTGGGAGAGGCAGGGTGGTTTGTTCGTTGTCATTTGTAAATTTAGCTGGGGGTGTTTCGAGGTCCTGGGAATGGCCACATAATTGTTGTTGCTGTGATCACTCAGCTGGAGAGCGCACAGATTGAAAGGGCAGAGTTCACAGTTCAAGAGCAGTTGAACCCGAAAACTTATAAACTCTTCTCTCTGGGTTTTCAATGCTGAAAATAAATGAAATCTGGAGCCTGGTGTGACATGACCATCCTGAATTCTTTGGCAGAGATGAAAGTAAACCAGAGGTCACTGGCTTTTACAGAGACCAAAAAAATTTATAATTTCTAACTTGTCTCAGGCAAAGGATAGACCTGTCTTCATTCATCTTTTCAGGCAAGATACCATTAATTGGCTAAATGTGAAGAGTACCCCTGGTCCAGGTACTCTTTTAGGTCCTAAGGATAGAAGTACCCATATACAGCAGTAATGTGGATGTGTGACAAAGACATTCCTTTATTATGTAACCTACATTCTGGAAGAGAGAGAGAGACAGTGACTATCTGAATAAATACTATTTGGGTAATGTGAAGTACTTTGAAGGCAATTAAATAGGGGAATGTGAAAGACAATGTGTGTGTACGTAGGGGTTATTTAAAAGGAGTGCTCAGGGACTTCCCTGGAAGTCCAGTGATTGGGGCTTCACCTTCCAATGTGGGGAGTGCGCGTTCGATCCCTGGTCGGGGAGCTGGGATCCCACATGCCTCCCGGCCAAAAGGCCGGGAACAGAGGCAGTATTGTAACAAATTCAATAAAGACTTTGAAAAAAAATGGTCCACATCCAAAGAAGGAATCTTCAGAAGGAGTGCTCAGGAAGGCCTCTCTTACAAGGTGAGTTGAGTGAGGCCTTAGTGATCTGAGCAAAGAGCATGGCCCACAGCATCAGCTAGCGTGGCTCGGTATCTTCAGGTGGCTGACCTATTTGAAGGTCAAGTGGATGGAAGATTTTCCAATTCAGTGATTACCTGTTGAGCGCAAGTTGTGAAACTGTCCTGGTTAGGAATCGCTGCCAACCCTAATACTTCTTAGTGGTAAGTACTCCAGTAGACTAGAATTTCCCAATTCCATTATAGGCAGTTAAATTCTGAGTAGGTGAAATGCCAGTGTTGGGATTGTACCTTGGTGTTAACGTGCCTCCAGGATCTTTTAAACAAAGTTTAAAATTAAGCCCTAAATATCCTGCTCTATAAAAGGGATGGCATTTATAATGCATGTAGGAAAAAAAAAAGGAACTACCACCAATCACCTTCTGTAAAGAAAGAAGAAAGAAGACAGGAGGTAAAAAAATAGATGAGTGAACAAACAAATACATACAGAAATATGACTGGATAGAGACTCCCAGATGGACTTAGGCAAATGTGATAAAAACATATTTTATGTTTCTGTGGCTGATAATTTGGGTATCTATATTCTTGGTAGGTTGGATTCTCTAATTAGTTATTTCTGTTATCACCCATGCTATCTTATTCCTTGAATGTTAGTGACTGCCTTTTTAAAAAAAATTGTGAACTTTTATTCCTTAGAACATTATCTGTGGAATTCCTTGAGGTTTGTGTACAGAGTTTGCTTACCAGAGAGCATTAGTGTTTGCTCCTGCCAACCTGAGATCACTTTAAACCAGCGGTCGGCAAACTTTTGCTGTAAAGGGCCAGAGAGTAAATATTTTAGGCTTTGGGCTATACAGGCTTTGTCACAATGACTCAACTCTGCCATTGTAGAGTGAAAGGACCTTTAGACAGTGTGTAAACAAATGAGCATGACTGTGCACCAGTGAAACTTTGTTGGAGACTGAAATTCAAATATCATGTAACATTCCTGTGTTATGATAATATTTTCTGATTTTGATTTTCTTTCAATCGTATAAACCTGTAAAAACTATTTTAGCTCATGGACTGTACAAAAGCAGATGGCAGGCTGGATTTGGCCATGGACCATACCAGTGCCTGATTTAAACTAAATTTTTAGCATGTGGTTTTTTTGAGTCTTACAATCGATGTGAATTTTAGCCCTAAATTTGTGTGAGGGCAGAGATGTGGTTAGGATTTCAGAGGAATCATTTTCTTTTTTTCCCTTTTCCCAGAGCCAAGGCCCAAACAGATAAATATCCTACCAGCTCTCAGTGTGAGGCGGTTCTTTTCTTAGTTGACCCACGGAAACTGCCAGTGGCCCTTGTTTGATACAAACATCCCTGATCTGCACTCCCACGAGGCCTGTACCTCAGTGGTCTCCTCATCGTCTGCCAGAGCCAAGTTAGAGTCATCAGGATTGGCAGAGGACACAGGCTAATGTTTCATTTCTGGGTGACAAATTCTGATAGTCCATGTCTGGATTTGAAACTTCGTTTTTATTCTGATCTCTGAGGGCATTTCTTACTTTCCAGCCAGGTTTGCCATGCATTTTTTTTTTTAAAGGCTTTTACATATTGCCCAGAATTTTTAGGTGTTCTGTGTACCTAACAATATTGCTGAAAACACAAGTGTCTTTGGGATCTCTCTCTTGTACTTTTTTCCAGGATTGCACTCTGGTTTATGTTTCATGCTACTCCAGGAGTTTGGTCGTGGTTAGGAACAAAGCTATGGGAGAAAGGAAACTTTTGCAGAACGTGTGCCTTCTAGAGAGGAAGCAGAGGTAGAGCCACCAAGAGAAGGAGTGGTAAAGAAGTGAAAAAATTCCTGAAAAGTAGCTGAAAGTAAAGATGAAGTGGTGAATATTGAAGTGGCTGAAGTTACTTTCCCAATGAAGGAGGCTCCAGAAGTGAAGTGTAATATTTGGATTAAAGAAGAGGAAAGGTAATATTGCATCAGAAAACAGAGCAACAAATAGCCTGGAGGTAAGAAGGCAGGAGGCAAATTCAAGACACGGTGAAATGAATGTGCAGTGGAAATGGAGCTGTGTGTATTCAGAGGTGGAGGGATATGAATACCTGCACGAAATAAGAACCATTGTGTGTTTGCAAATGGGTAAGATGTGATGAAAACTATGACTCAGGAAAGATTAATCCTCTAGCACAACACAAGCTGGTTTGGGTCATAAAGAAATTGGTTGCAAAGAAGGCCAACAAAGAGAATGTTGAAGTATTTGAGATGTGAATGTTGAAGAATTTTACCTGTGATGGAAGTGAAAGGAACAGGCAGATCTGAGAAAAGTGGAAGAAGAAGGGCAGCAGAACGCAATGACCAACTAGAAAAGGGAGCAGATGTGAGAGAAATCTAAAGCGGGAGAGAGCGCGTGGATTCCAGTGTGGCTTCTAAAGTTCCCTTTGTTTTGAATCAACCTCCAAAAGTATAACATTCAAGCTCATTCCTGGGGAATCAGGTAGATTCCAAGAAACAGGGGTCTCACAGGTTCAGTTTGAGTTTCATGTTATTGTTTTTCCTTCCAAATTGACCAAGTTGGGAGTACGGTTTTCTCAGATCACTTTTATTTTTATATCTGAGCGTTGACAGTGGTATGAGCCAGCTCCCTCAGTGTTTTCCATAGTAGCACAACGGATGAGCGTCCCTGAAAGCCTTTGTGGCAGCTGAGCCAACTGTTGGTCCGTGCACTGCCTTGACCCAGCACACTGATCAGTGAGTCAGAGGTGACAGTTACTCACAGCGATGCAGATCAGAAGAGGAAAACTCATTTTGTATGAACCAGAGTCAAAAATTGAAAATGTTCCACCTTAACTGCTTTTCATGCTTGACACACTTCAGAAGGTATTCTTTCTGACAACATAATCAAGGTTAGTGGTGGGCTTAGTGTTTAGTTTTGCCTTCTTTATTATGAAGATGTTGGTGCAGTTTCTAAATGAATGATCCCAAGAATAACCCTTTGGAATGGCAATGTCATTTTTCAGAAGGAGGCAGAGTGGCCTTCCCACTTCATGTTGGAGCAGCTTTCTACACCCTAGGTGTCTATTGCCTTTTCAGAGAGCATAATTAATTTATGAAATAGATGCTCTTGGAGACAGAGGTACAAACTGTGGCCAACTGTGTGGTCAGGAAGAAAATAGGCAAGAAGTTAGAGGGGGAAGTAACACCAACGTGGCATTACTGCAGTGCAGCTAGAAATAACACAAGCGGTTTTTTCTCCTCTGGGGAAATGACCCCACCCTTCATTTTGCTTCTGCTGAGACATTTTGGAAGAGCCACCTTGAAGGAACAATCATTTCTTAACTCACTTCTTCATGGGAGTGAAGGAAATACAATACAGAAGAAAGGAAATATATTTCTTTCTAGAGCAAGAAGGCCTCGAACTTTGATGGTAGAGCTCTAACAACTGAAAAAGTTGTCCAATGTGATAAAAAGGGATGAATCTTGGACTGGAAGTCAGGATTCTTGATTCTAGTCTGGCTTCTGTCAATAGTTGTAATGGTCTTCATTTATCAAGTGGTCACTGTGTCAGACATTGGGCTAAGAGCTTTTCATGCATTATCTCATTTGATCCTTTTCACATTTCTGAGAGTACTATTCCTATTTCTGCTTCAGATGTGAAAGTTGAAACTCAGAAGGTTAACTAACTTGCCCAAGGTCCCACAACCAGTAGATGTTGGTGCTGGAATCTAAATGAGTGTGTAGGACTCTAGAGCTGGAGCTCTCCATCATTGCTTCCCCAACAAAGAGTACTGGGCCTTGGAAGAGTCAGCCAACCACTTTGAGCATCGGCGGTATTATAAAATAAGGAAATTGGCCTTGATGACGCATGAGGTTGCTTCCAGTTTCAAGATCCTGTTCAACTCTGTCTTCTGACGGACAGAGTATTAAAGAGGTAACATGACATAAAAGATTAAAAATATGAGCTCCGTGGCCTTGAGAAAAGCCAGTGAGAGGACAGGCAAATTCTTTTGGGGAAAAAAAACCACCACCACAAACTGAGTAGTGAAGTCCTAGAAGAATCCTGGAAAGATTTCTAAAATAGTGGATATGTGTTGGAAACAGAAGGGTGAATCCTAATTTTGGAGAAATGACTCATAAGGGATTGAAACATATTATGTAGCTTCTTTTTCTCCCTTAATTGGATACTCAGAAGACAGGGCCTGAAGCTATGCAAAAATACAAAGCGATTCCATTTTGAGGGATGCCCAGGTAATCTGCCTTCGTCTGGGATCTTCTGCTTTCTGAAATCCATTTATCTCATTTAGGGGTGGATTATTAAACATTCCCTTCTCCATACTGAACCTGAGTTGAAAACTAACCAAAAACCTGTTAAGGCCTGTAGGCAAGAAAACTCAGAATTAAATGAAAATCCAGCTGTACCTCCTTAAACATGGGCAGAGGCCTTAACATGTGCTCACTTAATCTACGTAGCGTTGAAAGTCATTTTAGTCCTGATGAAGTGCTGTGGACAGGTATGCCATTTAAGTTTCCTTTCTCTTTCCTTCCCTCAGTTTCCCATACATTTCGTTTCATTATAAGCAAGGTTATTACCCTTTAAGCACAAAAATAGATAAGGTAATATTAACAGCCAATCTGATTACAGGTATCCTCCATTTCTCTTTCATCTTCTGATAGTAATATAAAGCTGGCTTCTCCACTCCAAATCATTTCCATTCAAATTTTATTATTTGCATGATTTTTAAAAAACATTCCAGGCAATAAAGTTATTCTGGTAATCCTATGGCTAATTGTGTACAGGCTAACTACAATTTAACCAATATGAAATTTTTTTTGGAAGGAGATGACCTCTGAGCTCTTGTAACTGCAGTGTAGGACCCAACCAGCTGCTGTGATGCATGAAAACCATCTTAGTTCATTAAGATTAAAGGAGCTCTTCTTGTTCGCAGGGCTGATTTCTGCAGCTGAAAAAGTATTTACACCAATTAACAACTTTTTAAACCCCTCTGTTCGAATTGTTAACCTTCAAATAAACTATCTCTGTGGAAATGGTTGATGATACAACCACTGTCCCAAAATTCATCTGCCTGATCTTTATTGAACTTGATGTGCAAACATTTAAAGGGTAATTGAAACACTAATTAAATACTGTGTCTGGGCACTAGAGTCAGGAATTCAGAGAGAAAGGCTGACTTATTGTTGACAATATCAGGAGACAAAAGCCCAAGGTGCTGCCAGTTTTTAGCAGGAGCAGTCTAGACCCTGTCTGGGTTGCCCTGATGTCTACTGACGTGTGAAAGGCACTTCTAGTTGTGCCATCAGTGCAACACAGGGAATACATACAGTTTGTAATCCCAACCAATCAGCAAAAAGATTCTCCATCTGTTCTAGAGATGTGGTATCAATGACTTAATCTAGTCATGAGTGACGATTCAGACTGGGGTACAGAGGACTAGGTGAAATTGTATTTTTGGATCAGGCCATTGTTTAGATTTTTTTGTTGTTGTTGTTTTGTTTCTTTGTGTTCAGGGTGTACATTTTTCAGTTTGAATTTGGGAGTACTGGGTGTTTACTCTTTTCATTCGATGGCTTAAAGTAATGGTTCTAAAATCTGACTATATATGAACATCAACTGGAAAATACTGATGCTAGGGCTGCATTTGATGCCAATTGTATCAGAATCTCTGGACATGAGGCCCAGGCACTGGCAAGTTAAAGTAGTTCTGCAGGTGATAATGATCTGCAGTCGTGATTAAGAACCACTGCACTAGCTGTAAGCTCCATTAGGTCAGGGACTATGTTGATTTCATTCACCCTTGCGTTTGTAGAATGTAGCACAGGGCCTGACACATAATAGTTATTTAACACATATTTTTGAAGACATGTGCTGTGTAAGAATCCTGGGTAACCGCCAAACTGGCTAGGGCTTCTCTGAGGGTTACAGATGTACCAGGTAAATGAGAGAGGCAGGCAGTGTATTACCACTCTGATTCTACTGTTGCTCCCCAACACCAGAAAACAAGGACCCTGGAGCAAGCCCTGGGCCCTTGAATGTTTTCCAAGCTGCAGGCTTTCTCTCAGTCCACCAGCTGTGCTCCCTTCCTGTGAGTCCCGTGACTGGCTCCGTCTCGATTTTCGTATTGCACTCCAATTTCTTGCTGGCACTGCACCTCGTCCTGAATGTAACCTAGCACAGGACATGTTCCCCAGCTGCTGGACTGCTGCTGACAGACACTCCTTAGCTATCAACTACCTATGAATAAGAGAATCACCTTCTCCAAGGCCATGCCCCCATTTAAGGGCGGCCCATACATAATCAAAGATGTGAGGGTATAAAGACTCACACTCAGGGCAACTCTGATGGTCAGTCTCAGCTCCAGAGCTCCTGTGGGATAAGCTGAAGCTTTGGTTGGGACTGTATCATAGCTAGACTTCTTCCTCTGCCAGCCCTTCTTGCTTCCCTTCCTCCACAGGTATTGATAATAAGAACACTTCCCAAAGGACTCCTTCACTCTAATCTCCACACCAGAGTCTACTCACTGAGCACACAGTGACGATGGCATGAATTACTTGACCTCAGCTCTCCATGCCTCTCAGACTGAGCCTGGGCTCCTCACACCCCTCTCTGCCATGTGCCAGACACCATGGCAGTAATGATCAAGACAGACAAAATTCCTGCCCTCATTGAACTTATATTCTGGTGGGAGAGAGAAGCAAGAAACAAATATCTAACTCTGGGTGATGATGAAAGCCATTTAGAAAAATAAAGCAGGGAACAGGGTAAGAGAACAGAGAGTTATAGGGGTGAAGTGGGGTGGTGGTACGCTGGAGCTGCTGCATGCTGGCTCATATGAACCCATTGTTAAATTCACAGGAATCTTGAAAGCCACTGTTAAAACAGAGCCATTATAATTTTTTCCTTTTTTACTGAGGTATGGTTGATTTAAATATTATATTAGTTTCAGGTGTACAACATAGGAATTCAAAATTTTTATGAATTATATTCCATTTATAGTTATTATAAAATATTGGCTATATTCCCCATGTTGTACAAAATATCTTTGAAGCTTATTTATTTTATACATAGTAGTATAAACCACTAGTGTGTTCTCTATATCTGGTTCTGTTTTTGTTGTTGTTATATTCACTCGTTTGTTTTATTTTTTAGATTCTACATATAAGTGATTATATAGTATTTATCTTTCTCTGACATATTTCACTAAGCATAATATCCTCAAGGTCCATCCATATTGTTGCAAATGGCAAAATTTCATTCATTTTATGGCTGAGTAATATTCGGCTGTGTGTTTGGGGGTGTGTGTGTACCAGATCTTCTTTTTGTGTTTATCTGTTGATGGGCACTTAAGTTGCTTCCTTACCTTGGCAGTTGTAAATAATGCTGCTGTGAACATTGTGATGCATGTATCTTTTCGAATTAGTGTTTTCATTTTCTTCAGATATATACCCAGGAGTGGAATTGCTGGGTCATATGGTAGCTCTGTTTTTAATTTTTTTGAGGAACCTCCATACTGTTTTCCACAGTAGCTGCACCGATTTACACTCCCACCAACAGTGTACAAGGGTTCTCTTTTCTCCACATCCTTGCCAACATTTGTTATTTGTGTTCTTTTTGATGATAGCCATTTTGACAAGTGTGAGGTGATATGCCATTGTGGTTTTGATTTGCATTTCTCTGATGACTACCGATGTTGAGCATCTTTTTCACCTGCCTGTTGGCCATCTGTATTTCCTCTTTGAAAAAATGTCTATTCAGTTCTTCTGCTAGTTTTTTAATTGGGTTGTTTGGTTTTTTGATGTTGAGTTGTATGAGCTGTTTATGTATGTTGGATATTAACCCCTTAGCAGTCTTTTTAAAAAATTTTATTGAAGTTTAGTTGATTTACACTGTTGTGTTAATTTCTGCTGTACAGCAGTGTGACTCAGTTATACATATATACACTCTTTTTCATATTCTCTTCCATTATGTTTTATCACAGGATATTAAATATAGTTTCCTGTGCTATTCAGTAGGACCTTGTAGTTTATATATTCTTTATGTAATAGTTTGTATCTGCTAATCCCAAGCTCCCAATACTTCCCTCTCCCATCCCCTCTCCCCCTTGGCAACCACAAGTCTGTTCTTTATGTCTGTTTCTGTTTTGTGGATATGTCCATTTGTATCATATTTAGATTCCACATATAAGTGATATCATATGGTATTTGTCTTTCTCTTTCTGATTTACTTTGCTTAGTATGATAATCTCTAGGTCCATCCATGTTGCTGCACCCCTTAGCAGTCTTATCATTTACAAATATTTTCTCCCGTTCATTCAGGATGTTGTCTTTTTGTTTTGTCAGTGATTTCTTTTGCTGAATGTGATGTAACACATATATTGTTTTGTGAATATTGAACCATCGTTGCATCCCTGGTATAAATCCCATTTTATCATAGTGTATGATCCTTTTAACGTATTTTTGAATTTGGTTTTGTTGAAGGTTTTTGTATCTATGCTCATCAGTGATATTGGCCTGTAATTTTCTTTTTTTGTGATATCTTTGTCTAGATTTAGAATCAGGGTGATGCTGGCCTTATAGAATGAGTTTGGAAGCATTCCTTCCTCTGCAGTTTTTTGGAATAGTTTGAGAAGGTTAGGTGGTAACTCTTTTAAATGTTCAGTAGGATTCACCTGTGAAGCCATCTGGTCCTGGACTTTTGTTTGTTTTTTACTACTGATTCTGTTTCATTACTGATAATTGGTCTGTTCATATTTTCTATTTCTTCCTGGTTTAGTCTTGGGAGATTTTACATTTCTAGGAATTTGTCCATTTTGTCTAGGTTGTCCGTTTTATTAACATATAGTTCTTCATAGTAATCTCTTATGGTCCTTTGTATTTCTGTAGTGTCTGTGGCAAGTTCTCCTCTTTCATTTCGATTTTTATTGATTTGGGTCCTCTCTCTTTTTCTCTTGATGCATCTGGCTAAAGGTTTGTCAATTTTGTTTATCTTTTCAAAGAACCACCTTTTAGTTTTGTTGATCTTTTCTATTTTTGTTTTGTCTCTATTTCATTTATTTCTGTTTTGATCTTTATGGTTTCTTTCCTTCTACTAACTTTGGGTTTTGTTTGTTCTTCTTTTTCTAGTTCCTTTGGATGTAAGATTAGGTTGTTTATTTGAGATTTTTCTTGTTTCCTGAAGCAAGCTTGTGTTACTATAAGCTTCTCTCTTAGAACTGCTTTTGCTGTATCCCATAGATTTTTGAATCATTGTGTTTTTGTTTTCATTTGTCTCCAGGTTTTTTTGGCCACACCGCATGGCTTGTGGGATTTTAGTTCCCCGACCAGGGATTGAACCTGGGCCACTGCAGTGAAAGCACTGAGTCTTAACCACTGGACCACCAGGGAATTCCCCTCCAGGTATTTTAAAATTTCTTCTTTGATTTATTCAGTGATCCATTGGTTGTTTAGTAGCATGTGGCTTAGCCACCATGTGTGTGTGTTTTTTGCAGTTTTTCTTGTAGTTGATTTCTAGTCTCACAGTGTTGTCAGAAAAGATGCTTGATATGATTTCAATTTTCTTAAGTTTACAGAGGCTTGTAATATGACCTAGCATATGATCTGTCCTGGAGAATCTTCCATGTGCACTTGAAAAGAATATGTATTCTGCTGCTTTTGGATGGAATGTTCTGTATGTATCTATTGAGTGCATCTGATGTAACATGTCATGTAAGATCAGTGTTTCCTTATTGATTTTCTGTCTGGACAATCTGTCCGTTGATGTAAGTGGAGTCTTAAAGTTCCCTACTGTTACTGTATTATTGTCAGTTTCTCCCTTTATGTTTGTTAATATTTGCTTGTATGTGTTTAGTTGGTCCTGTGTTGGGTGCATATATATTTACAGTTGTTATATCTTCTTCTTGGATTGATCCCTTGATCATTAGGTAATGTCCTTCTTTGTCTTGCAACAGTCTTTGTTTTAAAGTCCATTTTGTCTGATGTAAACATTCCTATCCTGGCTTTTTTGGATTTCCATTTGCATAGAATATCTTTTTCCATCCCCTCACTTTCAGACTGGTTTCTTTAGATCTGAAGTGAGTCTCTTGTAGGTAGCATATATACGAGTATTGATTTTCTATCCATTCAGCCAGTCTGTGTCTTTTGATTAGAACATTTAGTCCATATACACTTAAAGTAATTATCGATGTGTGTGTACTTACTGACATTTTTTCATTGTTTTGGGGTTGCTTTTGTAGTTCTTTTTTTGTTCCTTTCATCTTCATTTGTTCCCTGTTCTTCTGTATCATCTAATCTACTGTTGATTCCTTATAGTGTATTTTTTATTTCAATTACTGTATTCTTCAGCTCTGTGTGGGTCTGTTTTCTAACACTTTGTTCAACTTTTCACTGTGTATGTCCATTCTTCTCCCTAGGTCTTGAGCATCTTTATGATCATTACCTTGAACTCTTTATTGGGTAGATTGCATCTCCATTTCATTTAGTTATTCTTATGGGTTTTTTTCTTGTTTCTTCATTTGGAACATGTTCCTCTGTTGCTTCATTTTGCCTAACTTGCTGTTTTTATTTCTATGTATCTGGTAGGTTGGTTATGTTTCCTGATCTTGGATAAGTGGCCTTTTGTAGAAGATGTCCTATGTGTCCCAGCAGTGCACTCCTTTCTGGTCACCAGAGCTATATGCTCTAGTGGTGCCTCTGTATGGGCTGTGTGGGTCCTCTTGTTGTGGCGAGTTGACTACTGTGGGAGGTCTGGTAGGCATGGATGGCCCCTGGTCTGGTTTGTTGCTAGGCCCCGCCTTGTGTGGCGGCTGCCAGCTGTTGGTTGGCAGGGCTGGGTCATGAGGAAGCTGACTGTGGATCCCTGGGAGGCCCCAGGGCTACAGCTGGCTTACTGGTGGGTGGAGTCAGGGTCCAGGAGATCCCGGGGCTAGTGCCAGCCAACTGGAAGGCAGAGCCAGGTCCTGGGATCTGGCTGCCAGGCCCGGGGTCCCAGAGCTGGTGTCAGACCACAGGTAGATGGGATCGGTTTCTGACGCAGCTGGCAGTGGTGTCTGGGGTGTCCTGAAGCTTGTGTTGGCCTGCTGATGGGTGGGCTGGGTCCTGCCATGGCAGGATGTGGGGCTGTGGTTTTGCTGTGGCTGGTGTCCACCTGCTGGTGGGTGAGGCTGGTTCCAAGGCTAGAGCAGGCTCACTGGTGGGGCCGGGGCCCAGGGCATTCTGGGGCTGATGCCTGCCCACTGGTAGGCAGAGCTGGGTCCTGGGATCCCAGGTCTATTGCCTGCATATTGGTGTGTAGTGCTGGGTCCTGGGCCTTCTGGTTGGCAGGGACATGTACAGGGATTACTGTGGGTTCAAGAGGTCTTAAGGCAGCCTGTCTGCTGGTAGGCTGTGTCCCCACCATTTAGTTGCCTGGCCTGAGGCATCCCACAGCTGGTGCCTACAGGCTGTTAGGCCAAGGCAGGGCTGGGTCCTGAGGCTAATAATCTGGAGGAAGGATTCCAAAATGGTGATTGCCAGCACCTGTGTCCAGATGGTAGACTGAGCTCCCCAAAATGGCTGCCACCAGCATCTATGTCCCAAGGGTGTGCTTCACGTGCCTCTTTCTTTTCCAGGAGACTTTCCAAGATCAGCACATAAGTCTGATTCAGGCTCCTTTCAAATTATTGTTTCTGCTCTGGGTCCTGGAATGTGTGAGATTTTGTGTAAATCTTCACCTTTAAGAGTGAAGTCTCTGTTTCCCACAGCCCTCTGTGTTTCCCCAAAATAAGCCCTGCTGACCTTCAAACTAAGCATTCTGGGGCTCATCTTCCTGGCAAAGGACCCTGAGTTGGGGAGCCTGATGTGGTGCTCAAACCCCTTACTCTTTGAGGAGAACCTCTGCAATTATAATTATTTTTCCATTTGTGGATTGCCTACCTGGGGTTATGGGTCTTGACTATAACATAATTCCGTCCCTCTTACTCATCTTGTTGTGGTTCCTTCTTTATATGTAAACCTAAAGATGTGGAAGATCTTTTCTGTTAGGCTCTGGTCTTTTTCATTGATAGTTGTTCTGTAAATAGTTGTAATTTTGGTGTGCCTGCGAGAAGAGGTGAACTCAGGGTCTTTCTACTCTGCCGTCTGGGGAATTCCCCCCTACCCCATGCCGCAAACAGAGCCATTATTAAACAAAAATTATATCAACTTAAAAATCAAATAAGTCATGTTAGAAACAAGAGTATGTAATACATATTCAAAACTCATCGCATTCTCATTTCACTGGATTTTGCTGTTATGTATGCTCTGGTGGTTATTTACATTTATTTTATCTGTTTGGTGGAAATATTATACAGTGGTGCACTACTGTACATCTCCTCCTAATTAGACATTCAGTGACATCAATGAGTCTGCACTATACTCATTAAATTGCAACCATACGTTGGCTATGGCCACAAAAGTATGGCAAAAATCAGCAAATGCATTCTGTGAGAATCAGCTGACTGTGTAGGATTTACAATAAAAAATAATGCATGTTATTTTTATTTCTAAATTGTGTGAAATACATCTTTTATATCAGTAAAATTTATAATAAACGTGTACGTATATACATACGTACATCCCCAACCCAACCCCCCACACCCCTCCACAATCTGATTGTTAACATTAACTAGTACATCACTGCATAGAGGGCTTCATTTTCAGGTGTATTAGAGAAGAATTATATAATATTTGAACTGATTGAATCCAGGGAGCCTGTGTTTATTACTCTTTGTGAGAAAATATGCTGTCCCAAATCCTAGGTGTCCTCATTTCTAATTCTCAGATGATGGTCTCTAGACAATTTTATTAGCACTTCTCCCATATGAATGATTTTTCTCTTTCAACCTCTACTGATATCTTTTAGGATTTTGAGGACCTCTATTAGGTCACAGCTCAAGGTATTATCTTTTCCAGTGAGGATAAACTCAGCTTACTTGGTTCATTATTATTTACATTTTTATAGCACATTTTCTTTGTAATTGCCTAGTTGTAAATGTATTTAGTCATCCTTAGTTGTTTATATGGTTATTACAGGTATTTTTGTAGAGTCACTCTCTTCATTATAAATTTTATCGCTTCTAGGAATTTAGATACTTGAGTGTTGAATTAAATTTTTTGTTAGGCATATCTAAAAGATACTGTAGGTATCAAAGTGCTGGTATTATTTTAGAAAAGGTGTAAAATAGAAAAGAAGTTGGGTGTCCCAAACCACTTTTTGGCTTTATGACTGTGAACAAATCACGCAACATCCTTAAGCCTCAGTGTCCTAATCTGCACAATGGGAATTTAATTTGGCAAACTTATTGACTATTAAGACAATTAAGGCATGGTTCCTGCCCTCAGGGTGTTAACAATTAGTCCTAAAACTATTCCTAATTTCGTGTGATGAACACTAATAATAGCTGTATCATGAATACAGAGTTGTGTGTAAAATCAGAGGAAACATAAGTCATCATGTTTTGTGAACAAGGAAAGTATTGTACCATAGATATGTAAAATACAATCGCTCATAGAGCTTTTGGGTACCTGGGTACCCTAAGCTGGGTGCCTTATGGCACTTGATAAATGCCTACTGAAGGAATGAATTTAGTAGTATGCCAACAGTAGTATGCCAGTTGAGTTAAAGACTACCATGTCTTTGTAAATCAACTATATTCCAATAAAAATGTTTTTAAAAAAAGACTACCATGTCTTTGGGTAAAGTCTAGATCTGCTGCTCTATGGTTATGTTTAAGCTTCTTAATGAACACATGGTCAACTTTGGTCTAAAATGAATATGCAGTTACAAAATTTAGTCTAATCATGGTATAAGATGTTCAAGTAAACAAAATATTTCTTTAATAGAACCAGATCATACTATTTTATTAATCTGTGACTTTTATAGGTGTTTAACCTTAGCATGTATGGTTGCTGCATTTGGTCTTTTCTAAAGCCTTCAGAGTGATCGTAACTACCCAGCTGCTTCATGTTACAGATGAGGCACCATGCAGGGAAGCGATCATAATTTGAGGCTGATAGAAGGAATTCTTTCATTGGCTATGAGAAAATGCTTACATGTAATTGAGGTTTTTTAAGAAACAAAAGAAAGCGTTTCTCATTACTGCAGGTTATACCTGTTCATTAAAAAAATTTAGACAACACTGAACAGTAAAAATATAACCACTTGCTGGTCCACCACCCAAAGACCATCACTTTTAACTTCTTGGTATCTATTCCTCCAATCTTTTATCTATAAGCATTTTTATGTGGTTGTAATAATCTGTGATGTATAATTTTATACCCTGATTTTTTCATTTAATGTTATAACAAAAGCATTTTCTAAGCTATTAAGCATCTTTTCAAATGTCCATTTAAATAACAGTGTGTATTTCATTGGGGGAATGTGTCATACTTGTGGCTGGTCTTTGAACCACAATACCAAAACTTATTTGAAGGAATGAATGTTGACTCTGCTTTAATCACTTGGGGAGATTATGTTCTTATTCCAATGATATTGACATTCCTTAAATTATTTTTGAAATGACATTTTTGAAAACACCTTCAAAACAATCCAGAAAATTGGTCTTTATCAATATACAATTTTTAAACAAAAACATAATTTTACCTGCCTTGTTCCTTTTAATTAACTAAGAGTGTGACTTTTGGCTATTTCTAATATCCAAATCCACCTTAAGGAAGAAGCATCTATTAACACTGAAGACCCTCAAAAGAAAGCTGAATAGGCTTTGATGGCAATTTCCAAAGAGAAGTTCGAAAATATTTTGTGAAATGACTATATGTTAGGATAAAGTATACTTTCTTACAGAGTGACTACTTGAGGTGAAAAAAAAAATACTAATTCACTTGAGCAAGTTTTGCCATGTTTGCTAAAAATCAGGTATTTTATGTTACAGTCATCACGTCATCTCTGAAGACCCTCAAGAGTTGATTGTTGATGAAGTCTTAGGAGTTTAAAATCTCTCAAGCTGCTTTGTCCCTCAGGTGTGCCCTTGAGTTTCAAGGTTCCAAATTTGGACACTGTTGTTAGAGCACCACTCTTAAAGATGTTTCTGCTGTGATGTTAGAAGTAAAGAATCCTCCAAGGTCTTGAGGCAGAAGAGAATCCATTCTTGGTCATGAAAAGAAAAGAAAAGATAAACAGAAACAAAAACCACTGCCTCAGGCCTTTCTTATCCAGGAAACTTGTCCTGTTTGGAGTGTCACTTCTTTATTAATGACCGCTGAGTACGAAGTCCTGTGCTGAGCATCAAATTCCGCCTTGATGAGAGAGCCCTCTGGGGTCATCTTTAGTAGCTTGAATGTCATTTGCTTGGATTGGTGAAAAGAGGAGCGGCTTAGTAGTCAGGGGCCTGAAATGCTAATAAATTTTATCTCCCCTTCTAACTTAGACAAATCTCTTTCTTTTTGCCTCATTTTCTCCTTTTGTAAAATGGTGAGAATGGCTGTAGGGGACTTCTTATGAGATGATCTCTAGATTACCATTAAGCTCTATGCCTCCTTAGCTCTGCAGATGTGGTCAGGAGTACAGGTCAGGGGAGATCAGGATGATTTTAGCCATAGTGATGTTTGTTTTACTGAGGTACGAAGACTCAGGAGTGCTTTCAAAGGCAGAGAAACGAGGACCAGTGTAGTATCAAGGGGATAAAAAACTCTTCCAAATGAGTTGTCATATTCTTTTATTTTTTCCCTTTAAGAATTAAAATTCTTTAACTGACCTCTTCTTATTTTGATGATTCTTTTACAGGGGCCCCTGGGATGTAGATTTATATACTATGTACTATTTTTCTGAATTGTCATACTCTTGACCTGGCTCCTTGAAGTATCAACTGGAATTTTAACTATCTTTGAAGTGTTCTTCTACCTATGAGTAGAGAGTTTGAAATGCAGAGATTACCTGTACCTAGTTCTCTTTTTTCCATCAACTCAGTGAGGGGAGGCTTAGTCTGGGTTGGTGTGGGAGGTGGTAAGAAGGGCTTGTGATCTCTCAAGGGGATTATCCAGGGCCTCTTACCTGCCAGCATGATGAGGGGATCAAATGCTCAGAGAGGGTGAGGCTAGAATGGATTGGGACGAGAGGGAAGTTTTAGTAGTTGTCCAGAATAAACAAAAGGACAGAAGTCTTAGGGAGCGTTAAGAAGCACTTTTCAAGAATGAAAGGAATTTTGACAACTCTGGTTCAATGCCCAGTTGTCTGAGGATGCAAGGATGTGAGGAGCAGGATGAGACATGGCTTGCAATGTGCACCGTAGAGACCATATTACATGGTGTTATAGTGTGTTGAGATGGGGCGTAATGAAACAGGGAACAGGATTCTAGAATATGGGGTCAGCAGGAGTAATGCTGGAAAGCAATCCCTCACATCTTACTTCTGAGTAGTGGACAGAATTCTCTCAGGTAGCAGAGACTCTTGCTTTCTATTGGCTTTGAAAAGGAGAACAGATTGGCTTCTGTACAGGGATTTCTCGTACAAAGTCAAAACACCAGAGGGCCAGGTTGATGGCCCATTTCGGCCCTTGGAGCAGTGACAGGCTTTCGTGGCATAACTCCATTAGCAGTGGGGGGAACAGCACTGCCCAGCAGCCCGTAACGTGGCGGACAGGGGCATCGCAGCCTGTCGAGTTTGGTGAAGCTGGCATTTGGGATAAGGATGGAAACCACATTTTTCAGCTTGGCTTTTGGGAAAGTGGTGATGGATGGGGTGGGTGAAGGGACATGGAAGGAGTAGAAGCAGCAGCCTCCTTTCACCCTCTTCTCTGGAACATCTCAGATGGGGCTGACTTCCTTTCTTGTCTGTGTATGCCTCCGAGATTCAGTTTCCGCATGTGCAGGATGGAAGCCTCAGGGTTTTTGCATTAATAAGCCCCTTTAAAAATGTCAGACGAGAAGCGCTAAAGACCTTTCCACCAGCCACTTTTCAATCTTGTTATTTTAATACTTGCCTCTACCCTAAGCTTCGTCGAAATGTAAAAGGTAATGAAGTGTTTCACATGCTGTTCTCGGTCTTTTTATTCTAATTTAAATCTATCATTGAGCGTGTGCTTTAAAAATGATGTTTACTGGAGCTGGAGTATTTATTCTATGCAGCCCAGAAATGCATATGTGGGCTTGTATCTTAGACATATTATGTATGGTATCATTGTACACAATCAGCACAGTGAGAGGAGAAATATTTTAAAATCTTTAGGCCTCAGTTTTAACCTGGAAATCTGTGGGTTTTCTGTAATGTACCCCATTGAGTCAAGGTGCACCTGCTATTCTATCCTCTCGTGAGCTGGAGGGCGGGATCACATTCCAGCTTCCTGAGTCAGGTACTCCTTTGCTTCGGCTTGAGGTGGTGACTCCTCCCTCCCTTGGCTTTATCCTTTTTAGGTATAAAAGATGGGGGAAAATGAATACTCATTTCTACATTGTGTTGCAGAACAGTTAAGTATCTTATTAGTATCAAAGAGATTTCTCTAAATGATCATTCTGATTTATTGAGCATATTCTCCATGTCTAATGGTGTGAGGTGTGAGAGACACCAAGTCCCTGTCCTCCAGCAACGCTCAATCTGATGAGACAGGCTAAGGGGTAAAGAACAATACAGTGTCATGTGATAAAGCCAAGTATGCAACAGAGAACCCTGTACATACCGTGAACTACCAGAAGAGGGAGCAATGGACACCACCTAGACATTTCAGGAAAAGAGAGAGGAGATTGTAGCGTCTGTTGATAGTTTGAAAAAGGAATAAAGGAAGGTTAGGACTCTCCAGACAAAGGAAGGAGCACATGTACAACAACCATTAGAGAATGCTCAGTGTATCACGGGACCAGTGAGAAACTGAGAGTGGCTAAAGCATAAAGTGCAAGGCAGGGGCAACAGGAGTGAGGTATAAGCCTGGAAAAAGGGTGAGATTGAGAAGGCCTTGAACTGCTGTGCAATGCATTTAGACTTATCCTTTAGCCATCTGAAAGCCGCATAGAACCTGAATCTGGAAGTAATATCAATATAAATGTTTTAAGGGAGTCCAATCTGGTGTCGGTGTGGATGAAGGGTGAGGGGGGCATGAAAGTGATTATAGCCGTTTAGGTGAAAAAAGGTGACGGCGTGGATTAAAGTAATGGGGGTGGAGACAGAGAAGAGGGGCTGCATCCAGGAAATATTTCTGAAGTAGAATTAATAGTATTTAGTGACATTTTAAAGCACATGGTGAGAATAAGAGCTGGTTTTAGGAAGAAAAATTGTGGATATGAGTCAAATTTGTTTCTAATCCTCTGGAATGCAGTTTGTGGGCTTTGGCATCGCTCTATGAGACATTCAATCAAAATCTTCTCCTAGACCCTTAATTCACATAATGTGAACTTAGTGATTACTGATGACAGCTTGAAGTACTACTTCTGAATGGTGGGATTTATGTTTTACTTGTAACTTTTAATATTATTTGTATTTCTAACTTTATATTTTACTATGAACACAAAAATTTGTCCACAAAGATATTCATGAGAGTGGGTTTTATATAACGGAATCATTATAATAGTAATGATTTGTGGAATCAACACTGTATGTCCAAAGGTGATTATCTAGAACAGCCATCTAAAAATATGTAGAAATACATTTATTGACTTGGAAAGTTGTTCAAAATATATTAGGGTGAAAAAGAACAGTTTACAAGTAGTATGGACAGTATAACGCCATCTTCTACAAGTATGTATTTTTAAACATGTTTCTATTCAGAGACAGAACAAATATTCCCCCAAATGCTGACAGTAATTATATTTGTGTGAGAAGTGAAATCATTATCAATGATTTTGTTTTCTTCATCACGTCATCCTGTAGGTTCCAGATTTTCAATACTATGTGTAGTAAAATGTTAAATGGGAAGTTCCCAGGAAGCACCAAGATATAATGGGTATGACATTCTAAAGTGGGATTCTGGACCAGGTTGCAAAATTTCAAGGTAATTTCAGAAGCACAGTTTTACAACTTCTAATAACGTCATCCACAGTGAGGGTGTAAAGTGCCAGGTGCTGGCAGTCAGTGTTGTGGGGTTTCTGGAGGGACTCCTTTGAAAAGCTTGTACTGTGGGTCCCGTGCCCACCACGGAGGAGAGAGGGTGGCGTGCTTCTCTTTCCTCTCTAGCCAAGAAGGGTTTCAAGAGGACCCTGAAAGAATTTGATGTGTGTCCCCTCTAGTTGAAGGACGATGTGCTCGGGTCTGACTCCCATCTGAAAAATTGAAAGTGAGAGGTGGACAGTCTAGATCTTGACAGATGAGCTCAAGTTAAGGGGGCTGCTTTAGGATCACCCACACTCCCAGAGCTTGTAAGGACAAAGAGCAGATAATTACTAATATTTCCTGTGGTCCACAGTGGGCCACATGCAAAAGAGAGCCAGCGTGGGCTACGTGAGGCCCTGCTCAATAGAGGGCTGAAGGGACAGATAGAAGTTCAACATATTTCTGGATTCCTAGGGATTGCAGGAGGAGTACGTAATGTGATCAGGAATAATGAATCACCCACTTCATGGGAATTACATGTTAGACATCCCCAGCACCGGTGATGGATGGTCCCTGGAGAAGCCAAGAAAATTTCTGTTAGAGAATGTGTCTCCAGTCAGGCTCAGAAATAATGAAAGCATCTTATAACAGTACCAGCCCCAACGGAACATCTTCGTGTCCCTCCTTCCTTCCTTGAATTCAACCTTGGAGGGTTCAGAAACCACAGCTAGTAAGAGGAGGAGGAGGGATGAACGCCATAGCACAGGAAAAGGGAAAAGAAGAACATGCTTCCATTTTTCCAGCTTCCTGCTTGCGACTGGGGAGAAGATTTAAGTCACATTTGGAATTTTGATATTGTGAGATTAGACATTTTTAATACATCAAGATTAGGTTTGGAGATTTAGGGGGCATGTAGAATTATTACCTAAGAATGACTGAAAAAATCATAGAACTATTTGAGTTTTCATCGATGGGCATGGAAAAGAGCATCCTCCCATCTTATATATGAAAACATTTTAAGGAGATAGTTGGGAAAAAAAGCTACTTTATAATTTTATCAACTAAGTTGCTAACTCTCAGATCAGGGGCTTCTTTTTAAAGCTTTCCCACTGGTTACCACTCTAATACCTTATTGTCATCTTTGTCGGGGCAAAAATCAACCATGGCCTACATCTTGAGTGACTTTCCCAGAAGCCACCAGTATTTTACAAACTATCTTTTTGTGCTAACAATGATTAGAGGATCACTGATGCTGATTCCATATACAAAAAGGTGACTTCTCCTCTACCCAGTTAAGGTGTCTCTCCAACCTTCCTTTAAAGAACAAGGGACAAACTTCCTCCGGAATACTAACTTGTAACTCTCCAAGAGCTGACAGGACACACTACTGCTCTTTGATTCACTTCTAGGAAACACTGGTGAAAAATGCAAATTAAGTGCTCACCTACAAAATGCACAAACAAATCTAATAGTCACCATGTGTTACAATCGCTTTTGAGAAACTTGAAAAAGAATTCTCTTAAGGCAAAGGCAGAGGAACACTTTAAATTATTTGAAAATTCGAATTATATATTTAAAATCACTCTGGGGAGCAAGATAGATGTAAAACATGAAGGGTGTGTGTGTGTGTAGGTAGAGGGGAGTTTTCCGTAATGTATCCTGAAGTTTGAAATATCAATTTAGGGACTTCCCTGGTGGTGCAGTGGTTAAGAATCCGCCTGCCAATGCAGGGGACACGGGTTCAAGCCCTGGTCCAGGAAGATCCCACATGCCACGGAGCAACTAATCCCGTGCGCCACAGCTTCTGAGCCTGCGTTCTAGAGCCCGTGAGCCACAATTACTGAGCCCGTGTGCCGCAACTACCGAAGCCCGCATGCCTAGAGCCTGTGCTTTGCAACACGAGAAGCCACTGCAACGAGAAGCCCACACACTGCAATGAAGAGTAGCCCCCGCTCGCTGCAACTAGAGAAGGCCCGTGCACAGCAACGAAGACCCGACGCAGCCAAAAAGAAATAAAATAAAATAAATAAATTTATTTAAAAAAAAAGAAAAAAGAAATTTAATTGAATCTGTTGCATTCACATAAGCTTTCTTCTGAAACTACTGTTCCCAGGTCACCCAAAAGGAGGCATGGGAACCATTACTGTCCCTCTGTCCCCAAGTATGTGTCCGTTGAGTGGGACAGGGAGGCCATTTCAGCAAATATCATAGAGAAAAAAGCAGAGACCTCAGTGACCTGCTTCTGTTTGACTTTCTCTTCAATGCACTCATCAGGTAAGACCAGACAAATGGCTACACTTGCTTTTTCTATTTCATTCCAGCAATGAGGAGCTGGGTACATGATGCGTTAAGGGGAGAGCATAGAAAAAAGAATAAGGCAAGTCCTAAGCAGATCAGAGAATTCACTGTAGGAGACATGTTACTAGGCTCCCTGATGGGAGACCTTTGTGCGTTCAACAGAAGCTGGGAGGGATGCTCTCTCTCCATGTTGCTAGGCCTAATGTCTGTAGGCAGCAGCATTGTAGGACAGGCAGTGGGAAGGAGGGCTCTGGAGTCAGACCCCTGTATTTTAGTCTATTTACTGATGGTGTGCCTTTGGGCAATTCCTAATCTCCCTGTGCCTTACGTGCATTGTGAGTATAATTTGGATAAGAGTTGTACCAACATCATAAAATTGTTGTGAGATTAAATGAGATTATAGATAGGTAGATATTACTTAGAATACCTTCCACATAGTAAAAGAATTCAATAACTATTGCTTATTATTATAAGAAAGAAGAAAAGAAACTAATGCTTACTGAATACGTACCATGTTCCAGGAATTATGCTAAAGACTTTCACATTTCCTCATTTCCTCCTCATAACAACTCTGTAAGGTTACTAGTTCAGAGTGATTAAATGGCTTACCCACGAACAAGTAGCTAATCTGTGACGGATCTTAGATTTAAAATCAGGTCTTTATTTCACAATAGGATACTTCCTGTCCTGTGCCTCAGTGTTTGATACACAGAAAGAAAAGGGCAGAATAGATGTGTGTTCAGAAGGCCATGTCTCTGAGAGCTAATGAACTGTCAGGGTTCTCCCTCAATTAAAGATGCTCTAAGTATGAGTGGCTGGCACGCTGCCCACCTGTATTAGTAAGGGAAGGCTTGTTGCTGGAAGAAACAACCCACAGATTTCAGTGGCTTTTCATAGAAGTTTATTGTTCTTACATCAAGGCCAATCATTGTTGATGAATGGGGAGGGGGTGGAGCTTCTGTACTTAGGAATCTAGATTCCTTCCTTCTTGCCAGTCCTGGGGTCCTCGGTTGCATCCTTTGCCTGCAGCTAGCAAATGAGGGAGAAGGGTGAGATTGGCACATTTAGATTACTTATGAGTCAGACCTGGAAGTGGACACAGCACTTTTGCCCCATATTCCTAACCACTAGAATTTGACCACATGCAAAAGAGGCCAGAAAAGTAGTTTGATTGAGAGCACAGGAGGAAAATAGGTCTTGTGACTAGAAAGTCTGTGCCACAGCCTACTCTCTGGTCACCAGATACTAATTTCACTCTTTCTTCCATATACAGAACCCACTGTTCCCCTCCCCAGGGGAGACAGTGCTAAGTCCCAGGCAGTTCCTGCGTGGATCTCTGAGCAATGCAGAGTCCTCATCAGGCTTGGATGTGGAGCCTCTGGTGACCTGTGAAGTGAAAACATAACTTATCAGTTCCCACTTTCCACCCCTCCACACCACCCCTTTCCCCCTCAATAGATAATGGTCAAGCAATGTACAACTTAAAACAACGTAAAAGGGCAGAATGGGAGACACAGAGCAGCCACTGGTCCAGCATACTTTCTCTTGGCCAGACATTTTGAAGGGCCCTTCCCTGGCAGCAGAGGAGGTGACTTGGCCAGACCCAGAGTCTGCTCTGGGCAGAACTCCCCTGTCCCTCGTTCTCCATGACACTTAATCCACCCACTAGGGGTTTCTTCCTTCTCTGTTTTCCTCCAGGGTCACCTCTGAAGTGGGTATGGGGCAATAAGTTTTCCCTGGGAGCTTAATAGGCTGATTCCTGCTCATGCAAGTTTAGGGGCTCAAGAATAGTTTTAAGCCTTGAACAATCAGAAACCTAATTAGAGCAAGCTTGTGCTTAGTTTGGCAATATAATTTCCTCAAAGACCCACGAGGCTTCTGACCTATTTGCTTCTAGTCAGTAACCAAAATCAAGTTCCTTTCTAGACATAATTCATTTTTTAAAAAATGTATTTTACTGAAGTATAGTTGCTTTACAATGTTGTGTTAGTTTCTACTGTACAACAAAGTGATTGAGATATACACACACCCACATATATATTCTTTTTCATAGTCTTTTCCATTATGGTTTATCACAGGATATTGAGTAAGTTCCCTGTGCCTAGACATAATTCTCAAGTCTGATTTTTTTCTTTTCTCTTTCATTTCCATGTATCCTCTCAAGTTCCTGGCAGCTAACTTGAGGCTCACTGAAACAATAGGCTTGGATGCCAGGATATGCCCCTTATCCTGATCTTTGCTACAAAGCCACAGTGTGTCAGCAAGAAGTCTTAGTGGGTCTTTGTAACTCAGGACATTCTCCAGTCCTATCTCTTACTGTTTGGAGTTCAGCAGTAATTGGCTCTTCTAAATTTGTAAGACTCTTGATCTTTGTAGTTTTTTCCTTCAATCTCTGCATGAAAAGCTCTCCTTTCTTGCCTAAGCTCCTGTACTAAAGGCATTTAAGAGTAATCAACATGCTTTTCACTCTACCTCTTTCTGGCCAGTTTCCTCACAGCCTCAGGCTCAGAAGCATGTAGTCCTTTTCTTAAGTTATTACAGATGACACTTATATGAAATGTTTGGCCAGAGATCAGCAAGACTCTACAGCTCTCTAGCTTGCTATATTTACTTCCTTATTGTCCGCTATCTGACTGCTAAAACAGTACTTTTCACATTCTAGGCTTTCACTAAGTCAGCATCCCAGTTTTTCTGTCTTGATTTCTGTATGAGACAGAGAAGGCTAAATGCTAGAACCAATAACCTCAAAATATCAGTGGCTAGCACATTAGAAGTTTATTTCTTCCTTATGTCAGGTCTAATTGGCAGCAGGTACTGGAGGACTCCTGTCTCCACATGGACTCAGGATCCCAGGCTCCCCCACTTTTGTGGCTTTGTCATCTCCTAGACCTCAAGTCCGCTGCTGGATTTTCTATACCAGGTCTCAGCCTGCCTGGAAGGGACTCACATCCTCCATGTTCTGTTGGCCAGAACTCCTCAAAGGCCGCATCTGATTGCCAGGCAAGGTGGAAAATGTAGTCTAGCTGTGTGGCCAGGGATAAGTGGATATGAGTTGGACAAAGAACTAATCTGTCTCCACGGCACTGCCTCTGCCCTGAGGTGCTGAGACGCTCTCAGCTGTAGCATCTGAGAACACACGAGGTGAGTATAGCCTGGGGCAGAGAGGGTCTCCTCTTGATGGACACAGGTCATTGTGCCCTTGAGATAACAAATTAATTTTTTCCCTAGGCTTTATATTGAGTAAAATCTTTGAATATTGGAGGGCCACTAAAGGTAAGGCATAATGTCATATTTTCAGCATCCAACAATTGTTAAGTCTTATTTTGCAGAAATAGATATGATTGGTTTGACTTTCTAGAGGGGAACTGCCTCTTCGACAGTTGTTCCTTCTAAAAAATACCCTCTGCATGTTCAAATCCTTCCCTGTTTTCTCCATGTCAGACCGTTTTACATAGAAGTCATTATTATCTCCTTGTTATTATAGCTACTTACATAGTAAGAGATATAAGATTCTAAATAAAGTAAAACCATCTCTAGGAGATGCTGTTAAGCTGACTACACTAAGAATCAAGGCATGTTTCAATATTTTGTTAAAAATACAAACGCCGAGATCTACCTCTGGAGATTGAACTTGATTACAGAACACACCCAGGATGACCTTGATATTTGGTGTGGTTTGGGGATCACTGTTCAGAGAAGACCCTGTTGTCCTTGTCTGTCCAAATTTTAAGTTAGTATCTTTGGACTGACTATGTAACATGAGTCTTTGAGGATCCACACTCTATGGGAGCTTTGGGTTTTGCACCTGCTGTTTCTTCGTGGAGCCAGGCGGGAGGACCCTCTCCCATCTTTCATTTGGTTGAATCATTGGATGGTTCCTTGTTCTCTTCTTATCTATTACCTAAGCCTGTGAGTTGTCTGATTGCTAAATAATTAAAGGCAATTTTCCAGATTTCTAAAAAAGAATAAAAGGCTCTTTGTGGTGCTGGCCTGTTTTCAAAAAACAAAACAGACTTCAGACGCTTCGGGTTCTCTTTTCTTTATGTGAGAGGATAAAGTTAAGAAGTGTAAGCAACGAGCACACTGGAGACAAGCTACAAACCTGGGGAGTTTTGCTAGTGGCACACACTGGGCAAGAAAGAGGGAAATGGCTGTTTGCCAGAAACTTGCTCCTTTCTTATCCTGTGCTACACGAGGGCACACCCTGAGTTGAGGAAACACTGATGTTTAGTCGTCGGTGAGCCAGGAAAGGTAGAGCAGGGATGCACATGGCCGTTACCTCCCGTTCTAGGAGAGGGAGAGGTCGATCTCTGACCCTGCAGAGTGAGCATCAGAGGCGGGTGCACTTCCGCCCTTCATGTCTCAGGCATGGAAATGATGTACAAGCAACAAAGGTTTGGGAAATTTCTTGTGTGGTCAGAAGACACCACTGCCTCTTCCTTTCTCTTGTTCCAGCTCTCCTTGTTGTAAGGACACTGGACTCTGAGTCAAAAGGCCTGAATCTTATTCTGTGTTTAGCTAACTTTGTGACCTCAGGCAACTCACCCAGTGTCTCTGGGAATTTTCTCATCTGTAAAAGAAGAGGGAGGAATCTGGAATGTCTAGGATCCCTTGCAACTCTACTGTGGTTGTAAAGCCTGGTGGTAACCTCCCCTGCCTCCAGGAAGTCCTAATTGGATCTGGAATGATGGACTATCCCGTGAATCACTGCTTGAGTGATATTTTAGTGCACATTTAAAGATGATAGTTTGGAAGAAAAAATTGCAGGCTCATCTTGGGCATTTTGTGGAGGCAAAAGCATGAGTGTTTTCACATTTTTAACCACGAAATTCAAGAGGTATGTAAATAATCGATCTACATCAGAGGTAATGGGAATTTTGATGATGGAATAATGTGGAATCATGTGCCTCTTTCCTAGTGTTCCAGGGGACCTGGGGAAGGCAGTCAAGGGCAATTCCTGTGATGTGAGGTGGCAAGATTGTTCTCAGAATAGCAGCTACAGCTATTTCATCATTCATCCTCCTATCCCTTGAAAAGTGTTAAACCCCAGGCTACGTTTTCTTCCACGGAGGAAGTAATGTTTCAAAGAGAACTAAGAAAATGTCTAATAGCTCTGAGGTTTCTGATGCTGACTTGAAGGTGAGATGCACTCAGAACCCAGAGGCAGAGTGGTACAGAGTGGGTTCTGATAGAAACCTGAGGTGGTACCTAGGTGTGTGTTTACTAACAGGGACCATATTCAAAGGCCGCCTGGATCTCATCCAAAAGGCCAAGTTATGGAGGGTCATTTTGGTATTTAAAGATTATAATATGGGTTTTAAGCTCTTAAATAGAAGATAAGTCAATAAGGTTGCTCATCCAACTGTTGGAGGATGGCTGTGCATGGGGTGGGTCTGGGTTTCAGCCAGGTGTTTGACAAGGTCTCCTGTGTTACCTGTGGGGCGAGATGTAGTGCTGTGGGCCAGCAAGAGTATGGGGGGGCGGTGGTGAGTTAGTAACTGGTTGAGTGAGACCAAAAGGATTAATTAATGGGTCAGTGTTGATCTTATCCCCTTGCAACAGGGATTTATTATTGACTCTGTCCTGTTTGTAATTTTTATTCATGACTTGAGTGAGAACATTGAATGGCAAACTAAAAATATGAATTCAGTGAGATGAAATTCAGCAGAGGCAAATGCAAAGCCCAACACTTAGAATCAGGATATTAGCTGCCTAAGAACAGCGTAAAGGAGGCATCGTTTAACAGCAGGATGTTAAACACTTTTACGTCCTGTTACAGTTGGCTGTAAGCTCAGTCTGAATGGGTAGTGTGATACGCCTGCCAAAAAGGCTAACGAGGTTCTGGACAGCACTGACAGAGCCTCTCCTCTGTGCTGGGCAGAGCACACTTGAGGAAGAGAGGGCTGTTTAGGGTCCCAGATGAACAGCAGAAGCTGGCAAACTGGGAATGTGTATGGACAGGTTGAAGGAACCAAGGGGATTTACGTTGGATGAGGAGAAGGCTCGAGGGTGGATAATTCTCTCGTCAAACCTGCCTCACTCTTCTGTGGAAGAGCATTTTCAGACTTATTCTGGGTGGCTCCAGAGTACAGGACTAAAGCTTATAAGGAAATAATAGAGTGTGGAATATTTCAACTTAACACATGGAATTGCCTAACAATCTACCTAAAAATTAAAGTACTAGCCTGGGAGATGGCAACTTTTGCATCCCTGGAGTGTCCAAGCCGAAATGGATGAACACTCCATGAACAAACTGTAGAAGGGAATTTAAGCAGCATATGGGTAGATGACCTCTAATATCTAACCTTGGGTATAAAAGTTGCAGAGAAGCTTATAGACAGCATAGTCTGAGACTAGTTTTGGACAAAATCAGCCTTCACTGATTATCCGCTTCCTGGATAATCTTTGAGTGGCATTATATTGGTTCATGAGCTGAGGCTGATGAAACCTTTAGAAGGTAGGATAAGTTTTTTAGGAAACTATTGTAAAGACATATGCAGAGTTCTGGAATGAAAATTAGGAAACAGGAGTGTGATTTATGGTGCCAGATTGATCTTCAGGAGTCACCAGGCAGGTTGCTATGACCCAGTGTCCTTAACTATAGAAGAGGATTCAACTTTTATGTATTCATAGAAGCTCTGAATTACATGTTGTGCTTTGAACAGCCCCAGGGCAGAGGTATAGTGAATTATGAACACACTTTGAGGGTCTGTGGTGTGTATTACCAAGGGGGAGTTCCTTCTGAGCGTGAATTCCTTTGTTGAACAGATCTCCGTATGAATACAAATAATCATTAGAGAGACAGCTGGCTTCTGCTGTGCATCCCCAATAAAACACTCTTCACACATCCCTGTCTTTTCTTCCTGGGAATTTTGCCAGAAGGGCTGGTAGCAAGTGTTTGGGTAAGCAAGTGGGGTCTGCTATCTGCTTCTGTAAGGCCCCATGGGGTGTACTGATTCTCCTGTATCTGTAACATCAGGGATGAACATGAGTCTAACAGACTGGGATAAATACACTATGCAGGGCCAGCTCTCCCAAGCTGTCTTTGTTAATAGGAAGGCCAATGAGATTAAAGAGGCAAGGTCATTTGCACTCTCAGTAGTGGAAGGTTTCTGGGACTCCTGCCTATTAAGGCTGTTGGGAGGAGCAGACAGCAGAGAGGGGAAGATCTGAGAGGCAAAAGTCTGTCCTTCTCTGTTCTGTGCTACTACACCTGCTCAGGAATCTCAGCCATTCCCATGATTTCAGCTATCACCCATAGGCAAATGACCTCCACATCTGTATCCCCTGATCTGCGCTTCAGACCTGTGTAACCAAATTCCTGTTTGACATCTTTGTCTGAATATCACACAGGAACCTCAAACTCAACATGTTGAAAGACAAACTCACCATTCCTCTGAAATTACTTCTGCCTTTGCATTTTCTTTACAAGTGAATGATAGCACTATCCACCCAGTCATCCCAGGAAGAATGTTTTATTCATTCACCCACTGACCTGAAAAAAATATTTATTTTACAGCATACTCTGTCCCAGGCAATATTTGCTTGTCGTCAGCATAGTAAAGACAAAATCTCTGTCCTTAAGACAGTGCATTTTAGTGGGGAGAGATTGGTCATAAGTGTGGTAAGAATAACAATAAAAATAAAGCAAAATAGGCACATATATAAGAGAATTTCAGGTAATAATAAGATCTAAAAAGAACAGTGAATGGGAGGGCAAGGGTTTGGGGGGTGGTCAGAAACTACTCTAGCCAAGGTGGTCAGGGAAGAAAGTTGAGGAGCTGACATTGGAATTAATGATGACAGCCTGCTGCCATAGGAAGATTTGGAGAAAGGTTAAATGCAAAGACCTCATATCCGTGTGTGTTTGTGTGTGCATGTTCTGTAGGTGTGTCTGTGTGTATACATATGTATGAATATATAAATATACATACTGTAGATACATTACACATATACATTTTATACATGTATACATATACATATATAAGTATGTGTATGTGTGCGTGTATAAATTCTCATCCAAAACTAGAAGTCAAAAGTACTACATAAGGGATTAAATAAAATTATAAAACTTAATACAAGGTTACATAAATATTAAAATAAATGGGAAAAGATGAAAATAAACTGATTTTTATTTAAAAGTAAGAACGGCAACAATTTTATAAATTTATTTATTTATTTATTCATTTTATTTTTGGCTGTGTTGGGTCTTCGTTTCTGTGCGAGGGCTTTCTCTAGTTGCGGCAAGCGGGGGCCACTCTTCATCGCGGTGCGCGGGCCTCTCACTATCGCGGCCTCTCCTGTTGCAGAGCACAGGCTCCAGACGTGCTGGCTCAGTAGTTGTGACTCATGGACCTAGTTGCTCCGCGGCATGTGGGATCTTCCCAGACTAGGACTTGAACCCGTGTCCCCTGCATTGGCAGGCAGACTCTCAACCACTGCGCCACCAGGGAAGCCCAAGAATGGCAACAATTTTAAATCATGGCCAACTCCAGACCTCATTGGTGATATACTTACTGATAAAAGAGTCCTTTCTGAAATGTTCTAGAAATCTAACCATCTGCCTGTGTACCCAAAGAGAAAGAGCTTTGCAGTTTTATCAAGCATCATACCAGGTTTCTCAATGAGTCACCGAATGGAGGGACTTCAGGAAAGTCAAGCAACATGCAAAGTTTACGTTTAGCATGTTCAAAAATCGCATTCTTGTTAACACAATAAGTTACGAGTAAAATAGATCTTAGTATTATGGAAAAATGAACGTCTGTAAGCTATGAACTACACATTTTTTCATTCAAACAGTGTTTATTGTGAGCCTAAAATACCAGGCACTGGGCTAAGCCCTGTGAAGTATATGAACACTGTTCAGATACAGAGCTTTCCCTTAAGGAACTGAGGATCCAGTGAAAGGGAGGACAATTGTACATAAATGCCTGTAATTCAAGACAGAAAGAGATGAGTCTCCTAAGTTAAGATTTTAAGGTATTCAAAGGAGAGTGAGATCAATTCCATCTGCAGGACTTCAGGGGTAACATGGTGTTCAAGGTGGCCTTTGAAAGGTTGGTGGAATTTGAACATGTGGAGAAGCATAAAAAGGTGGAACGGTGAGAAATGGCCAGAATGGACAGGGGTGTAGCCATTTAGGGCTCTTCACACATATTCTGGTTCTTACCTCCTGCTAGGCACATGGTAGGGCTGTTCACCCCTGCCCATTTGAAGTTTGTCATGGCCATGTGGCTTGCTTTGGTCAGTGAAATATGAACAGAAGGGATGTGCATTACTTCCAGGTAGGAAGATCACACAAATCACCTAATTCCCTGACCTGTCACAGTGCTACTGGAGGCATGAGTCAGGATGGAACTTCCATCAACCTGGGTCACTGAGTGTTTAAAATTAGCAAAATCTTCTCACTTCTGACAAAACTGTACAAAAATATTCTTTTGTGTGTGTGCACGCTGAGCAACTGAAATTTTGGGCTAGCTTATCCGGACTAATACAGGAAATGTGTGAAGTTCAACTGGCAGTAGCTTAGGATGTATGAAAAGCAGTAGTGAGCGAGTAGAGGGAGATAAAATTGCTCTAATCAGGTTAATATTTTCAACATAGAAAGATCTTACATAGACAAACAATGAAACCTTTAGCCCACAATAGATAAGTGCACAAAAAATAGCCACAGATGTTGATAAACATAATGAGCATATTAAAATGTTAAACATTTTAGGTGATTAAATAAATTCAAATGTAAATAATGAGCTGATATGAACTGCCTTCACATTTAGCAAAAATGTTAAATATAATAATATCCTCCCATGTGTTTACTGATAGGAATACAAACTCTAGAATTTTCTTAGGGACAGTGGGGCCATATGCATGAATGGCCTTAAAGTTAGTTTAGCCAAGTAATACCTCTTTAAGAAATATTGCTGCGTATTTTTTTTACTAATTGAGTTTCTTTTATTTGAAAGTTGCTGAAACCAGCCAGAGATAGTATGTCAAACAGAGGTATTTATTGGAAGGATACTGATGAATCTGGGGACACAAGAAATGGTTGAAAAGCCAGGCTTTGGGAAGAGCAGAAACCAGAGCAGCTTTGGGGATCTCATCAGCGGAGACTATGGTCCTTCCCTGTAGTATGTGCCAATCATATTACCTGGCTAGGAATAACACTCAAGTTTCTATGTCTCTCCGGTTAAAATTCCACATTTCAAAAATAGATTCATTTGGGTCTGGTAGACAACATTGCACCAATTAGTTATGGTCAGAAGGGCAAGATTCCACAGCTTAAATATAAATATAGGAGACACCAGTGGGCGGGGCAGGTGGTTCCCAGAGAAGAGCTGTACGGAGAACTCGATATGTGTCCTAAGGGAATAATCAGAAATGGGAACAAAAATCTGTAAGATGCTCACCCTAGTATTATTTATAGCAGCAGGGAAAGAGAAACCCCAGTGTCTAGTAGGAAGGGAATGTTTCTGTAAATTATGATAAACTCTTATTAAGCCAGTTAAAATTGTTCTCATGAATAAATTCAGTGATGTGAGGAAAGTGCAAATGATATAATAATCAAATGAAACAATTTTAATGAAAGTTTTTAAAATACCACAAAAATCATCAAAATATTAATTGAGGTTTAATGTTGGTGGTAGTGATGATTATAGAAAATTAACACTTCGATTTTAATATTTTCTTGATTTGTATAAATTCACTACAGTGGTCACGTCTAACTTAAAAATAATCAGCAAATTAGGCTGTTTTACAGAACATGTATAGAGGTGGTATTTTGTAGTGATGAAACTCCAGAATTAGACATTCTGTGTTTGTATTTTGGTTGTGCCACTTACCAGCTGAGCAATCTTGGTCACATGCATTGACCTCTTTTAGCCTGAGTTTTTGTATCTGAAAAGTGGAGAAATAGTCATTTTTACTGCCTAGGGCTTTGTGAGCATTAAGTGCATGTAAAACTCGTAGCCTGCTGCTGTGTCTACCGTGTGATGAAAGGTAACTATTGTTGTAATAACTGAGAAGCACAGATAAGGGACAACTAATCCTGACCTGGAGAGCAAGAGGATGTGACATTTAAACTGGGCCTTGTTCTATTCATATTCATTTCTTGAATTAAGGTGCTCCTGAGAATTGGATTTTTCTTTTTAAACAAAATTGGAGACAAGACAAATCCACTAATGTAAACATTCCCGTAATGTTTGGATCTTCTCCGCCTTAAAAATGTACCAGGTGGCATCTGAGCTGTGCTCACAGGGAAGGTCCATGGGGCTAAGCAATGCAACTAAATATGGCCTAATTCTTTCTGTGTCCTCTGAGCCTTGGGCATCTGCAGGGGGGCAAGCTAGACCAGCTTTGATAGAGTCAGAACAGTGTCACCTCTAGCCTCTGGTGTAGGCAAACCATTAGTCTTTCTTTCTCCTGGCACGGGGATAGCCTAGAGACTGCAAGGCCAGGACTGATTGGAGACTGCCATCTATACATAAGGAGTGGAGTAGTAGGGTAGGGGGTTGGTGGGCATGTCCCACCTCAGTGCTATTTCTGCCTTCATGCTTCCCTTCTTGCCTCTCCGTATCAGTACCTGTAAGTGAAAATAAGATGCAGAAGCTGAAGCTCTCTCATGACACTTTTTTAAAAATCAGCAAGTAGTTCTAATACATTTCCCACATAAGTCTTAATTACTATCTCATTCTGCTAAATTTTTTCAAGCCTCAAGTTACTTTAGATTACTTGTGGATAGTGGGAAAAGCAGAGGCATGTTAATAATTTGGAGGCCATAAGCAAGAAAAAAGTAATACTTCCCACTCTCTAATATTTATTTTTTAAAAACTCCTAATCCTTGAAAAATTATATTTCCAAGTAAAGCAAAACTTTTATGTAAGCTGAAATTAAAAGAGCTTTTTCTTTCATACTTTTCTGACTTATTTAAAACCACTTTATTGAGGTATGATTGATATACAAAAAGCTGTACATAATGTATACAACTTGATGAATTTGGTGATAGGTATATATCCATGAAACAACCATCACCACAATTTATGGCATAAATATATCCATCATCTCAAAAGATTCCTCCACCTTTTTTATTTATTATTACAGGCATACTTCATTTTATTGCAGTTCACTTTATTGTACTTGGCAGATACTGTATTTTTTACAAGTTGAAGGTTTGTGGCAACCCTGCTTCAACCAAGTCTATCAGCACCATTTTTCCAACAGCATTTTCTCACTTGGTGTCTCTGTGTCATATTTTGGTAATTATCACAATATTTCAAACTTTTTCATTATTATTGTATTTGTTATGGTGATCTGTGATCAGCGATCTTTGATGTTATTCTTGTAATTTTAGGGGAGGGGGGTCACCAAAAATTGCACCCATGTAAGATGGACCTTAATCAATAAATGTTGTGTGTGTTCTGACTGCTCCTCTGACTGGCCGTTTCCCCATCTCTCTCTCTCTTCTTGGGCCTCCCTATTCCGAGACACAACAGTATTGAAATTAGGGCAATTAATAACCCTACAAGGGCCTTCAAGCGTTAGTGAGAGGAAGAGTTCTACGTCTCTCACTTTAAATCAAAAGCTAGAAATGATTAAGCTTAGTGAGGAAAGCATGTTGAAAGCTGAGACAGGCCGAAAGTGAGGCCTCTTGTGCCGAACAGTTAGCCAAGTTGTGAATGCAAAGGAAAAGGTCTTGAAATTAGAAGTGCTACCCCAGTGAACACACAAATGCCAAGAAAACAAAACAGCCTTATTGCTGATATGGAGAAAGTGGTCTGGATAGAAGATCAAACCAGCCACAACATTCCCTTAAGCCAAAACCGAATCCAGAGCAATTTCTATGAAGTTCTTAACTCAGTTCTGTGAAGGCTGAGAGGTGAAGCAGTTGCAGAGGAAAAGTTTGAAGCTAGCAGAGGTTGGTTCACGAGGTTTAAAGAAAGACAGTGTCTCCATAACATCAAAGTACAAGGTGAAGCAGCAAGTGCTGGTGTAGAAGCTGCAACAAGTTATCTAGAAGATCCAGCTAAGATAATTCATGAATGTGGCTACACGAAATAACAGCTTTTCAGTGTAGACAAAACAGCCTTTTATTGGAAGAAGATGCCTTCTAAGACTTTCATAGTGAGAGAGGAGAAGACAAGGCTTGGCTTCAAAGCTTCAAAGGACAGGCTGACTCTCTAGTTATTGGCCATGCAGCTGGTGACTTTAAGTTGTAGCCAATGCTTATTTATCATTCTGAAAATCCTAGGGCCCTTAAGAGTTATGTTAAATCAACTCTGCCTGTGCTCTATTAAAGGAACAGCAAAGCCTAGATGACAGCACATGGTTTACTGAATATTTTAAGCTTACACCTACTGCTCAGAAAAAAAAGATTCCTTTTAAAATATTAAATTGACAATGCACCAGGTCACCCAAGAGCTCTGATGGAGATGTACAATGAGATACATGTTGTTTTCATGCCTGCTGACACAACATCCATTCTGCAGCCCATGGATCAAGGAGTCATTCTGACTTTCAAGTCTTACTATTTAAGAAACACATTTGATAAGGCTGTAGCCTCCATAGATAGTGATTCCTCTGATGAATCTGGACAAAGTAAATTGAAAACCTCTGGAAAGGATTCACCATCCTAAGAAGCCATTAAGAACACTAGTGACTCATGGGAAGAGGTCAAGATATCAACATTAATAGGAGTTTGGAAGAAGTTGATTCCAACCCTCATGGAAGAGTTTGAGGGATTCAAGACTTCCATGGAGGAAATAACTGCAGATTTGGTAGAAATACCAAGAGAACTAAAATTAGAAGTGGAGCCTGAAGATGTGGCTGAATTGCTGCAATCTCATGATAAAACTTGAATGGATGAGGAGTTGCTTCTTATGGATGAAAAAAGAAAGTGGTTTCTTGAGATGGAATCTACTCCTAGTGAAGGTGCTATGAAGATTGTTGAAATGACAACAGAGGATTTAGAATATGACATAAACTTAGTTGATAAAGCACCAGCACGTTTTCAGAGGATTGACTTCACTTTTGAAAGAAGATCTACTGTGGGTAACATGCTATCAACATTATGTGCTACAGAGCAATCATTCATGAAAGGGAGAGTCAATCAGTACAGCAAATTTCATTGTCGTCTTATTTTAAGAAATGGCCACAGCCACCCCAACCTTCAACAACCACCACCCTGATCAGTCAGCAGCCATCAGCATGGAGGCAAGACCCTCCACCAGCAAAAAGATGATGGTTAATATTTTGTAGCAATAAAGTATTTTAATTAAGGTATGTTTATTGTCTTTTTAGATGTAATGCTATTGCACACTTCATAGACTACAGTATAGTATAAACATAACTTCTGAATGTACTGGGAAACCAAAATATTCCAATATTTGCTTTTATTGTTGTGGTCTGGAATCAAGCCTGCAATATCTCCAAGTTATGCTTGTATTACTGCTATGACGGTGATGATGATGATGATGATGATGATGTGTGATAAAACACTTAACTATTATCTACCCTTTTAGCAGAATTTTAAGTGTATAGTATTGTAAGCTGCAGGCACTATGCTGTACAGTAGGTCTCTAAGACATATCCTGCATAACTGAAACTTTATACCCTTTGACTAATACTTCCCCATTTTCACCTCGCACCAGCCGCTGGCAATTACCATTCTGTTTTTTGTTTCTATGAGTTGGACTATTTTAGATTCTTCATATAAGTGGTATCATGTAGTATTTGTCCTTTTTGTAGGCATTTATTGCTATAAACTTCTCTCTTACGACATACAGCGAAAGATACTACTTTTGCTGTAGCTCATAAGTTTATGTTGTATTTTTCTTTTGTTTGTCTCAAGATACTTTATAATTTCCCTCTAGATTCTTCTTTGACCCAATGATTGCTCAAGAATGTATTGTTTAATTTCCATGTATTCGTGAGTTTTCCTATTTTGTTTTCGATTTATAGTTTTATTACATTTTGGTTAGAAAAGATACTTGAAATGATTTCAGTCTTCTTAAATTTGTTGACTTGTCTTATGACCTAGTATGTGATCTATCCTGGAGAATGTTCCAGGTGCCATTGAGAAGAATGTCCATTCTGCCATTGTTGGGTGAAATGTTTTGTGAATGTCTTTCAGGTCTAACTGGTATTGTATTGTTCAAGTCTGCTGTTTCCTTATTGATTTTCTGTCTGGATGATTTATTCATTATTGAAAGTGGGATATTGAAGTCTCCTACTATTATTGTATTATATCTGTCAATGTGTGCTTTTTATGTATATGGGTGATCTGATATTGAGTGAATATATATTTATAATTGTCATATCTTCCTATTCAGTTGACTCTTTTATCATTATGTAATGAACTTTGTCTCTTGTGACAACTTTTGACTTAAAGTTTATTTTATCTGACATAATTATAGCCACCCCTACTCTCTTTTGGTTAACATTTGCAAGGAATTTTTTCCCATTTTTTCACTTTAAGCCTGTGTGTGTCTTTAAATCTAAAATTAATCTCTTGTAGACGGTATATAGTTGGATCTTGTTTTTTATGTATTCACTCTATGTCTTTTGATTGGTGAATTTAATCCATTTACATCTAAAGTAATTATTGATAGGTAGGACTTACTATTACCATTTTGTTCATTGTTTTCTGTCTGTTTTGTTGTTCTTTTGCTCCTCTCTTCCTCTCTTGCTATCTTTCTTTGTGGTTTTTTTTTGTGGTAATATACTTTGATTCTTCTTTTCTCTTTATCTCTTTTGTATCTACTGTAGTTTTTTTTTTTTTTTTTTACTGTAGTTTTTTTTGTGGTTGTCATGAAGCTTGCCTAAGACTTATAATAGTAACCAATTTTAAGCTGATAATAACTTCAGTTGCATGCAAAACTCTATCTTTTACTTTTTCACTCACTTTTAATGTTCTTGATGTCAGAATTACTTCTTTTTATATTGTGTATCCATTAACAAATTTCTGTGGTTATAATTATTTTTAATACTTTTGTCTTTTAATGTTTATCTAGGGTTAAAATTTGTTTATGCACAATCATTACAGTATTATATTATTCTGTATTTGTCTATGTATTTACCATTACTGGTAAGATTCATATGCTTTTGTGTTGCTGTTTAGTGTCCTTTTATTTCAACTTAAAGAACTCCTTTTAGCACTCCTGGTAAGGCAGTTCTAGTACTGGCAAATTTTCTTAGTTTTTGGTTGTCTTAGAAAGTCTACCTCTCCTTCATTTATAAAGGACAATTTTACCAGATACAGTGTTTTTGGCTGGCAGTTTTTTCTTTTAGAACTTTGAATATGTCATTCCACTCTTTTCTGGCCTGCACGGTTTTGCTGAGCAATCTGTTGATGATCTTCTGGGTTCTCTTTTATGTCAGGAGTAACTTTTATATTGTTTCTTTCAAATTTTTCTCTCTGCCTTTGACTTTTGACAGTTTAATTTTAATATGATTTGCAGTAGACTTTTTTAGGTTCAACGTATTTGAGGTCTTATGGGCTTCATGAATCTGGATGTCCTTTTCCCTTCACACATTTTGGAAGTTTTCAGTCATATTTCTTTAAATAAACTTACCACCTCTTTCTCTTTCTCTTCTTCTGAGACTCCAGTAATGCATGGTGTCCCGCAAGTCCTGTAGGCTTTTTTTCTTTTTTTTACTATTCTTTATTCTTTGTTTTTTTTGTTTTTCTTTCTGTATATTATGAAGTGACCTGTCTTTGAGTTCACTGATTCTTCTGCTTGATCAAGTCTGGTCTTGTAGCTCTCTAGTGAATTTTTCATTTCAGTCATTGTTATATTCAACTCCAGAACTTCTGTTTTGTTCTTTTTTGTGGTTTCTATTTCTTTGTTGAACTTTTCATTTTGTTCATGTAATGTTTTCCTGATACCGTTGAATTGTCATTCTGTGTTCTCTTGAAGCTCAGTGAGCTTCTTTAGGATAATTATTTTGAATTTTTTGTCAGGCACTTTGTAGATCTCCATTTCTTTAAGGTCAGTTACTAAAGCTTTATTTTGTTCCTATGTTGGTGTCATGTTTCCCTGATTCTTTGTGATCTTTGTAGCCTTGTGGTGGTGTCTGTGCATTTGAAGAAGCAGTCAGCTCTTCCCTGGGCAGGCCTGATGGTGGTGTCCACTGGCAGGTCTGATACTGGGGTTCACAGGCAAGTGAGCCTAGTGTTAGGATCCACAAGTGGGCTTACTCTATCCTCCCCCTATAGGAGAACTTGTGGGCCAATGGTATCTCTGTCAGCCCTGTACTGTGCCAGGTTGGGGATGCAGTGATGTGGGTAAATGAAACTGTTCTTACCTTTTCAATCAGGCTTTTCTTGTTCTGAGTTCCACCACGTGCTATTCTCTCACTTGGACTCCAGAGCTCAAATAAGTTATTTTTGTCTGTGTATGGCTATTAAATCAGTATTTCTGTTGGGGGGATGGGAGCTAGGACCTCTTATTGCGCCATCTTCTTACATTTTTCTGACTTTCTGTTCCCATGTCATCCCTTTTTGCTTTCCCTTACAATATGTGCTAAGTATGCCCAATGGATTCAATACAGACCTTGGAGAGAGCTGATTTTGACTGGCCTCCCTACCCTTTCCCGTTCTAATACTCTTCAAATCATAGTTGTGGTAAGTGGCCTGGGAATTGTCTTGCCTAAACTTTTTCATTTTGAAAATATGGAAGCAGATCCAGAGATGCTAAGTGATTTGCTTAGGGCCCTACATTTAGTGTTAAAACTAGGTCTTCAGGCATTTCGTTGTGTAAAAAGTAAAAAACAGCTAAGCTATGCTTGGTTAGGTAGCTAATTTACATCTTAAAGATTTCTTGAAGCCTGTAGCACAAGTGGACCATGAGATTGGACAAAAGTAATTTACCTCATTACGGCTTCCTCTCCATCTGTCCTCTATACCTCTAAGACAGCAGCTCTCAGTCTGAACTGCAGATTAGAAACCCTTATTTTTTGCTTTTGTTTTTTAATAACAATACCAAGTCTCACTCTAGGCTTGTTAGTTTAGAGTCTCTGGGGATGGGGCCAGGAATGAGTATTTTAAAAAAATCTCCCCAGGTGGTTCTCATGTGCCGCTAGCATTGAGAACCACTAAGCTAAGAGATTGTTTCCTTGGTTTTTGCCTCACATTTTTTTTTCATGTCTGCCTCTCTTTTTCCCTTCTCCCATTCTCTTTTCTGATTCCCTCTTCACTAGCTATAATATGGAATTGAAATTTATTATATTTGTTATATGTATTGATTTTTGTTTGCTGCTTGGCCTTAACTTTTTAATCAGGTGATTTTAATCTTTTTTCTTTTCTTCTGATTATCTCTTCTTCAGCCTCCACTAAACTTAATTAGGCTGTTGTTACATGTAGCCTTCAATTAACTTATTTTCTTGTGTGAAATAGACCTCTGTAAAAAAAAAAAAAAAAAGGGACCTAACTCTATTTGGAATTTTGGAAGAGGCATTATTTAATAATTACAAAAACATTTTTGATGTCACTGACCACCTTTTCTTTTCAATACCCTTGATCTTGTATTGTTCTGCTCTCCGATCATGTTCTGACTCATCTTCCCTAGCTTCGGTTTCTCTTCTAGAGCTAATAACCCATTTCTTTTCTCATTGCACACATTCCTCCTTGGTGATCTCACCTACTTCACAGCTTAACTCTCCTGACTCTCACTCACTCTTATTCTTGCTCTCAATCTGTCTCTCCAGCTTGATAGCTATTGGTTGAATAATCTCCATCCTTACCTCCCTTAGTTCTTCAAAATCAGTGTAAATTCATCTTCTTTCTTCTCTTTCTTTCCCATCCCCACAAAAGGTTCTTTCTCCATTTATTAATGTACATAGTTGTTAATTTATGAATTCATTTGTTCAAGTACTAATTAAGTATTAACTATCTAAATATACCAAGTGCAATGATAGGCCTGGGAAAGCAATTGTGGGAAATTATATTATTATTAACAGTTACTCATTCCTTCCTTCTCCTTGAGAAGGTTATACATCCCCACTCATTGTTATGTGAACTACAGTGTCTTCTGTGCGAAGGATCATTCCCTGCTCCATTGACTATGGGCTTGGTTGGCCATGTGACATGTTTTGACCAAAGGAATATGAGATATGATGTATACCAGAAATGAGCAAATTTTTTTTAGAAAGCATCACAAGTTGCCAGTTCTCTGGTCTCTGCCTTCTTCCCTGAGAACAATATTTCCAGAGAGGACCTACCCCTTCAGACTGGGTCCTCAAATGACGGTCATACGTGACGGAGCTGCAACTGACTTACAACCTACTTACAATGTGAGCAAGAAATTAGTGATTGTTGAAAGCAAATGGTGCTTTGGAGTTATTACAGCAGTTAAGTTACTAACGCAGTGATAATGAATGAAACCCTGTCCTTGTCATCAAGGGCTCAGAATTCAGTAGAAGATCTCCAATTCATTAGGATTTCTCTCTTCAGACATTTTCAGTTTTTCCTTTTTCACCACACCCCACATTCAGCAGAATTCAGTTCATCCTCTAGATTCAACATGCATGTTGTCAACTCCTTTTCACTGTTTGCCATCCTCTCAACTATTGCAGTAACTCCTATTTGGCTTTCCCATCCTGATCCACCTTCTTCACCCATTTTTTTTCCTGATGGACAATTGCCACTTTATGTATTGGTTATTAATCCGTGTTGCAAGTGACCAAAATCTCAACTTAAACCAACCGAAAGAGGTATTTATCTAGTTCATGTAACTGAAAGCTTTGAGGTAGCAATGATTCAGGCAAAGCTTGTTCCAGTGGCTTAAACAGTGCTAAGGACTTGATTTCTCTGCATCTTTTCTCTCTGAATTTTTAAAGAAGCTTCATTGAGATACACTTCACATACCGTAAAATTTACCTGTTGAAAATATACAGTTAAATGGTTCTTAGTATAGTTGCAGTCTGGGCAGCCATCCCTACAGTCAATTTTAGAACAATTTTTATTACCTCAAAAAAAATCTCTACACCTATTGGCTATTACCCCCTAGTATCTCCATACCCTACCCCAGCACCCCTAAGCAGCCACTGATTACTTTCTGTATCTCTAAATTTGCCTAATCTGTATATTTTATATAAATAGAATCATGCAATATGTTATCCCTTGTGACTGGCTTCTTTCACTTGGAATATTTTTAAGGTTCGTCCATGTTATAGCATATAGTAGTACTTTGTTGCTTTGTATGACTGAGTCATATTCTGTTGGATGGATATACCACATTTTGTTTGTCCATTTATTAGTTGATAAACATTTAGGTGGTTTACATCTTTTGGCTATTATGAGTAGTGTTGTTCTGAATATTTATGTGTAAGTTTTTGTGTGGGTATGTTTTCAGTTCTCTTGGGTGTATACCTAGGAGTGGAATTACTGGGTTATATGGTAACTATGTATTTAATTTTTAAAGAAGATGCCAGATGGTTTCCAAAGTAGCTGCATCATTTTGCATTCCCACCAGCAGAGTACAAGTGTTTCAGTTTCTCCACATCCTCACAATTATTGTCTGTCTTTTTCATTATAGCCATTCCAGTGGGTGTGAAGTGGTGTTTCATTGTGGTTTTTATTTGTATTTCCCTAATGGCTAGTGATATGAGCATTTATCATGGTTTCTTGGCCATCTGTATATCTTCTTTGGAGATAGATCTATTCATATCACTTGCACATTTCTAAATTGAGTTGTCATATTATTCTTGCATCAATAATAATACAAGCTGCCTATAAGATATTTGATTTGCAAATATTTTCTCACATGATTTGGGTTGTCTTTTAATTTTTATGATAACATCTTTTGAAGCATAAAGGTTTTTAATTTTGATGAAGTCCAATTTATCTATTTCTTTTTCTTTTGTCACTTGTGCTTTTGGTATCATATCTAAGAACCTGTTACCAAATCTAAGGTCACAAAGATTTACCCCTGTTTTAAGAGTTTTATAGTTTCAGCTCTTACATTTAGGTCTTTGATCTATTTTGAGTTAATTTTTGTACATTGTGTGACGTAGGAGTCTGACTTCATTCTTTTGCATGTGGCTATCAGTTGTCCCACCACCATTTGTTGAGAAGACTATTCTTTCTGCATCAAATGGTCTTGGCATTGCATTAAAACTGTAGATCAGTTTGAGACTCGAAATAATCTTAATTCTTTCAGTCATGGGATTTAACATGGGATTTTCATTTTTTCAGACTTAAAATTTCTTTTAATGATGGTTTATAAAAGTTTCAGTGTACAAATCTTGTACATCTTTAATTTAGTCCTAAGGATTTTATTCTTTTTGATGCTATTGCAAGTAGAATTGTTTTCTTAATTTCAATTTCTGATTGTTTATTGCTAGCAAATAGAAATAGAATTGATTTTTGTGTATTGACCTTGTATCCTGCAAAGTTGCTGAACTCATTGATTAGTTCTAGTAGGGTTTTTCTTTCTTCTTTTTTTTTTTTTTTTTGTAGATTCTTTAGGATTTTCTAAATAGAAGGTCATGTCATCAAAGAATAGTGATGGTTTTACTTCTTTCTTTTTCTGGATTCTTTTCCTTCTTTTTTCTTTTTCTTTTCCTTTTCTTTTCTACCTTTTATTTCCCCAAAATGACCTGGTAATAATCCCTAGTACAATGTTGAATAGAAGTGACAAGAATGGACCTCCTTTTCTTGTTCCTGAACTTAGAGGGTAAAGCTTTCAGTCTTTCTCCATTAAGCATGATATTAGCTGTGGGTTTTTGCAAATGCCCTTTATCAGGTTGAGGAAGTTTCCTTCTATTTCTAGTTTTATTGTTGTTGTTGTTTTTAATCATCAAATGGTATTGGATTTTTTGTCAGCCCTCATACATTGCTGGTGGGGATGTTAAATGGTGCAGCTACTTTGGAAAACAGCCTGGCAGTTCCTTAGAAAAGTTAAACACAGAATTACCGTATGACCCAGAAATTTCACTCTTTTTTGTTGTTGTTGTTAAAACCATTGCACATTTTTCTTTAACATCTTTATTGGAGTACAATTGCTTTACAATGTTGTGTTAGTTTCAGAGTGAATCAGCTATACGTATACATATATCCCCGTATCTCCTCCCTCTTGGGTCTCCCTCTCCCCCTCCCTATCCCACCCCTCTAGGTGGTCACAAAGCACCGAGCTGATCTCCCTGTGCTATGCAGCTGCTTCCCACTAGCTATCTGTTTTACATTTGGTAGTGTATATATGTCAATGCCACTCTCTCACTTCATCCCAGCTTACCCTTCTCCCTCCCTGAGAAATTTCACTCTTAAGTATATATTCAAAGCAGTTGAAAACATATGTCTACACAAAAACTTGTAAACAAGTGTTCATAGCAACCTTATTCATAATAGTCAAAATTAAAACAATCCTAATGTTCATCAACTGATAAATAGATTAACAAAATATGATATATCCATCCAGTAGAATATTATTCAGTCATAAAAAGCAATGAAGGGCTTCCCTGGTGGCGCAGTGGTTAAGAATCTGCCTGCCAATGCAGGGGACACGGGCTCGAGCCGTGGTCTGGGAAGATCCCACATTCTGCAGAGCAACTAAGCCCATGTGCCACAACTACTGATCCTGTGCTCTAGAGCCTACAAGCCACAACTACTGAAGCCTGTGCACCTAGAGCCCATGTTCCACGACAAGAGAAGCCACCGCAGTGAGAAGCCCGCGCACCTCAATGAAGAGTAACCCCCACTCGCCACAGCTAGAGAAAGCCTGCGCGCAGCAACAAAGACCCAACTCAGCCATAAATAAATAAATAAATAAATTTATAAAAAAAAAAACAAGGAAATACTGATACATGCTACAACATGGATGAATCTTGAAAACATTATGCTAAGTGAAGGAAGCCAGACACCAAAGACCACATGTTGCATGATCCTATATATATGAAATGTCCAGAATAGGCATATAGAAAGAAAGACAGAAAATAGATTAATGGTTGCCAGGGTCTGGGGGGAGGGGGAATGGGGAGTGACTCTGAAGGGGTATGGAGTTTCTTTTGGGGTCATGAAAATGTTCTGGAATTAAATAGTGGTGATGGTTGCATGACTTTGTGAATATACTAAAAATCACTGACTTGCACACTTTAAAAGCGTGATTTTATGGTATGTGAATTCTGTTTCAACAAAATATTTCTACCCATTCTTTAAGCTTTATTGATCGTCCTTGGTATCCACCCCAATCTGATGTGTTCAATTCTTCCTTTGAAACTTTACCGTTGGGCAGATCTCTTCTATAGCAACTCCTGTGGCCTTGACATACAAGTATTTGTGTGGCTTTCAAAGGTTTAAGGGAGGTATATATTGAAATGGGTATCACCTAGAGAGGCAGGTACTATATGGGTAGCATTATGGTAAAGAATTTGCTAGGGTCTTATCAATGATTCCAGCCTCACTATCCAGAAATTCTATCTTGTCAGTGTTCCAGAGTCAACCAAACTCACACAGTTCCTAAATTCACAAGAGTATGAACATGAACCCAGAATGCCATTATGTTTATTGTGATTGAGATCAGCTGTCTAGTGGAGTGGTCCTACCAGAGCATGTTCTTCCTCTGGGTACATATCAATACAAACTGGGATAGCAAAAGTGAGAAATTTGCTTGGTGGACACGTAGTCAGAGCAATGCTGTGATCCTAAAGCTTGGTACAAAATAGTCAAAAGCAGCTTCACAGCAGGGCTAAAGCTGACAACAGAACTTAATAGTGTTTATCTCTGTGTCTCTCCTTTATCCAAGAATCACCTGATTCTTGTCCATCTCACTTCAAGTCCAGGAAACATTTTATCTCTAAGCTCCCTTTTTACAGACTTCTGATCATTCCTTATGTGCTAAATTTATAGTTTAAATCCTAGAAAGCAGCCTTGCAGTAGCCGCAGCTAGTGCTCAATGTTTTCTCCACGAAACTGTAAGTTCCATAAGGCAAAGATTGACTAACACATCTATGTATCTCTTGTAGCATCTAGCACAGACATGCATGTTGTAAGTATGATTGAGATGAACTATAACTTGAGGTAATTTATTATCCTCAGAACACAATGATTGGTAATTTTCTTTTCCTTCATAGTGTTATATACAACAATAGCAGAAATTTAAGAGTCTATCAATGTGGTTAATATGAATTTCTTTTTTTTTTTTTTTAAAGATAATTACTGTTTATTTATGTATTTTTTTATTTTTGGCTGTGTTGTGTCTTCGTTTCTGTGCGAGGGCTTTCTCTAGTTGTGGCAAGCGGGGGCCACTCTTCATCGCGGTGCGCGGGCCTCTCACTATCGCGGCCTCTCCTGTTGCGGAGCACAGGCTCCAGACGCGCAGGCTCAGTAGTTGTGGCTCACGGGCCTAGTTGCTCCGCGGCATGTGGGATCTTCCCAGACCAGGGCTCAAACCCGTGTCCCCTGCATTAGCACCAGACTCTCAACCACTGCGCCACCAGGGAAGCCCTAATATGAATTTCTTAAGTTATACAGTTACCTGTATATTGAGTAGACTTATTGAGGATAACCTGCGTTGTTTTATGTGAAGTTACTGAAATAGTGAGGCCTCAAAAATAGTTACTGCCAGTGCACTGTCTTCTATTTCAGTAGTCCTCAAACTTAGGTGTGCATCAGAATCACCAGGAGGACTTGCTGACACACAGAGGTCCCAACCCCAGCGCTTCTGATTCGGTAGGTCTGGGATGGGGACCGAAAATTTGAATTTCTACCAGGCTTGTTCTCAGGTGATGCTGATGTGGCTCGTCTAGGACTAACTACACTTTGAGAACTATTGCTCTCCTTGGTCTGTGGGTTTGAATTGGAGCCCTACAGTGTGGTCTGTGGATCAGAGCAATGGCAGTACCCAAGAGCATTTTAGAAATCAAGGATCTCAGACCCCATCATGACTCCAGAGTCAGATCTTGCAGTGTAACAAGATACCTCCAGTGATTAGCATGCAGTCACTAAAATTAGAGAAACACTGAATTGGAGCACTGAGAAAAGTCATTTGCCGAACAGGCCAGAGAGGTGTTAAGTGAAAGATACTCTAACGAAAAGTACCAGGAAACTGTAAGTGTGCTAGAATATGCGTCTTCAAACTAAGCTGAAAGAGCAGAGAAAACAGGGTGACTAGATCAGTCAGGGTCCCGGCGGGACACAGATGGGATACTCAAAGAGGAAATTGAAGAAAGTTTTATGAAGACACTCTTTGCAAAGGTGTGGTCAGGCTCAAGGTAGTGTATAGTGGATGGTGAAGCATTCAGATATTGATAACAGTGAAAATCTGTTACCACCCTTAGGCATGAAAGGGCAAGGTGACCGCTATAGGGGGTAGAGGACAGATAAATATCCAGACCTCTTTTTCTTCTCATCCTTTAGTGTCCTCAGTGTGCCTTCTAATGGCCAACTCCACCTAGAAGGTGGAAGGCAAGGAAGCCTAGCTGATACAATTCCTAGAAGTCAGCCTCCTGGGGCACAGAGGAGAGTGTGGAAGGGTGGAGAGCTCTCCCTTAAAAGAATCTTTTATTATCCATGCACTAGTCAGAATAGTTTGGGTCAAAAGTTATACCCATCTTTTTTTTTTTTTTTTCCCTCCAAATGAAAGTAGTATGTGGGGGAAGTGTCTGTTACCTTGACATGGAAAATCCAAATATTCCCCTTCCACCTGCAACCTGAGCACACTTGAATGACTCCACCAGACGAGAAAGAACATGAGGGAACAGGTGATGATATATTAGTGAGCAGTGGCTCAACTTGCTGACTGAGTTTGTCTGCAGAGTTTATGTGGTAAGTCGAGGCCCTGCAGTGGAAAAGTAAATAGGCAGCCAATCATCTTAGTGACTCCAGGATCTGTGCAAAGGCTGAAGAAGCTTGCTTGGGACAAGCATAACTGATAGAGGGTTCAAGCCAGAACTCATGTGGAAACAAGAGTGAGTGGGGAAATTATTCTCTTGAGTAATTTTTAAATGTCTTAGTATAGATTCTCCTTTTTTAACAGATGTATTAAGATATTAATTGATATACAAAGAACTGTATGTATTTAATGTGTACATTCAGATGAGTTTGGACACATGCAAACACCCATGATTCCATCTCCACAATTAAGGTAATAGACATATTCAACACCTCCCAAAGTTTACTTGTGTCCCTTTATTGTCTTGTTTATATATGCATGTGGTAAGAATACTTAACGTTAGATCTACCCGCTTAACGAAGTTTGAAGTGCACAGTAGTTAACTTTAGGTACTGTGTTGTACAGCAGATCTCTAGAACTCATTCATTTAGCATAACTGAAACTTTATACCCATTAAACAGCAATTTCCCATTTCTTCCACTCCCAGCCCCTGGCAACCACTATTGTATTCTCTGCTTCTATGAATTTTACTATTTTAGCTATCTCATATTAATGGAATCATGAAATATTTGTCCTTCTGTGACTAGCTTATTTCACTTAACAGAAAGTCTTCCAGTTTCATTCATGTTGTCACAAATGGCAGGATTTCCTTCTTTTCTTAGGTTGAATAATACTCTATTATATGTATACACCACATTTTCTTTATCCATTCATCTGTCCACAGACACTTGGGTTGTTTCTATGTCTTGGCTAGCATAAATGAGTGTGCATTCTCTTGAAAGCTGATACTCTGACCTAGGGTAAAGTTGTTTACCCTAGGTCAGAGTTTTTCAAAATGTTCTAAGTACATATAAATTGCCTGGGGAGCTTGCTAAAATGCAGATTCTTATTCTGTAGGTCTGGAGTGGGTCCTGAGATTTTGCATCTTTTAGAGCTCCCAGGTGATGCTGATGCTAAGACCTTAGGAATATACTTTAAGTAGCAAGGTCCTAAGGTACCGAAGATCAAGAGCAGTCTGATTCTACTGAAATTGGAATTTTGTGTCTTTAGCCTTTGGAAAATGGGTGGTAGATTAGAGAAGATCCATGGAAGGAGGAGAGAATGGCTCATTGTTCTTTTTATTTTCAACTTCCCTTGTCTTAGCCCTTAATTTCATACTCCTTTGACATATTTACCCTATCAACAATCCCTTCAATCTTCAAATGAACATGGTTTCATCCTATTACAGATATTGAAACAGGAATCACAGTTCCATTTAATTTGTCTTCCATACTTCCTTGGAATTGGTTTCTCATGTACATAAGTCTAATATAAGTCAGGGAAAGAGGTAAATTTGATCCGACTGTTTTTGATGATAAAGCATACCCTTTAAGCCGAAGGCATAATTGCAGTCTATAAAATGGCACCACCCAACATTCCCATGGACATAGAATCCTTGGGCATCAGTCTTCACCATTGTCTGACGGCACAGGTAAAAAGTAAAAACTACGTCCAAAGGGCAAGTCAGAATCCTACAGTGCCCTCTTGAAGAGGTTTCAGATTCCTTGGCAGTGAATTAACCAACAAACACTCACTGAATACCTACTACATGCATTGTGTTATGGTAGATATTGTGAGACTATAGAAAAAAGCAAGGACCCTGGATCCAGATGATGACAACACCAGAGGGAAGACAAAATCAACATGTGAAACAACAAATTGTGATTAGTCAGGGAAGATTGCCATCTCAAGTTAGCTCTACACCATATACTACATGCAAAAGGACATCCCAGCACTGATTCACAATTTCAGTGCTGGGATGTCCTCACCCCTCAAAACGCATCCCATCTGCTCTCAGCTGTCGATCTTAAAAACTTATTCTGTTCTTCCTTTGCTGTTTGACTTGGTTGTGAGTTCTCTCTCCAGTCCCAACCTTAGATCAATCTGGGATCCTTTCAACCCTTTTTGTTCTCCACCCACTTATACTGCCTCAGGTTAGCATGAGTAATGCCAGTCCCTGAAGACCAATCCATCTTGTGGTTGGCGCTCCTACAGGGTGGACCCAATAAAAGTGATATTTGAATTGTGTGTGAGAAAAAGAGTTTGTCAAGTAAAAAAGTTGGGAAAAGTGTTTACGATGGTGGCAAGTGTGGTTTCTGAACAGTGACGATGATAAGGAATGTGGCCCAAAGCCATGTAACAGTATCAGGTAAACACCAAGGAGTAGTGGGAAATGGCATTGAAAAGCCATTCGCCAAGGACCATGATGTGATCCTCCTAGAGTGGAAGGATACCAGTTGTTCTTCCATATGTTTTGAGGCCATTGAGTACAGGTCAGCTTGCAATAAAGCTCTGTGCAGGGTGAACCCTTGATCTTACTGGCACCAGATTCTTCTCTGAAGCAGATGTGACCCTGACTTTATGTCCTGAGGATTCTAAAGAATGGGAAGGTCCTAGTTATTTCCAAGCCTAAAAATTTCCCTAAGCAGTCTATGAGACACATTAGTCTTAAGGTGATATTAATCATATCTGGGACAGACAAGCAGGCATTGATCAAAAATTAAACAGCTTGGCAAATACTTTAGTAAATTATTAAAATTTTGGTCACAGACCCTCATGTGCTTTTTGACCTTTGTTTGTTTTTTCAAAACACCACTAAGACCACCAGCATTGTCAGGGAAAGTGATTAATAGTCTAGCAATAAGATTTAAATTTAGAATGGAATACCACTAAAATGTCACGTTGTCCAGTACATGAGGGCAAAATAAACCCAGAATATTTGGTTCATATGGAAACAAAAATACCAGAGAGCAATCTATGCAGTGACCCGTGGAGAGTTGACACGTGTGCTGATGCTCTGTATCCATCATTTTGAGAACTCCCAGGTTGATCCTATACATAGTTCAGCGGAAGCCACATCTGTTCTCTTTCACCAAGATGTAACTGTGCTCTGGCTTGATCAGCTGTCTCACGATTTTAAGGCCTTTTTTTCCCTTTCCCTATATAAATAGCAAGGCCAGGCCTTTTGACTTCACTCTGGAACGCTATCAAAACCCAACAGGTGTTGGCCGTTGCTGACCTCTGGGGCCCTTTTCCCCTTCAGGGAGGAGACTGTCTACTCTTCCCAAAAGGGGTAGCCCCAAAACTTGACACCACAGGATGACAGCTGGTCTCCTTTCCCAACACATACCAGCAAGGAGGAAAGCTCAGAAGTGACAGCCGAGAATGCATGGCACTATCCGCTCTTGTCTCTCGTAAACCACCCTTAGGAGTAAAACAACTGCTGAGAATCTTATGTTTCCCATGAATGCAATTACCACAAATGTAAAAGATTTGGGAAGTTACAGATTGCCATAAAACAAACTCAGTTACTTAGAGGTAAAAGTAATGTCTTCAGAACATGGTAAATAAGAATGTAAATCAAAGTTGTTCAAGATGTGTCTCATAGGAAAAGACTGAAGATGGTGAGGCTACATGGCCTTTTCGGGGTGGGGAGGACTGTGAGGTTTTGGCCTCCAGATTAGGGTTGCCATATTACGCAAATAAAAGTAGAGGATGCCCAGTTAAATTTTAATTTCAGATGAACCACAAAAAATTTTTGTATAAACATATTCCAGACAAAAATTGGGATATACTTATACTAGAAAGTTATTTGTTATGTAACCTAAAATGCAAATTTAACTGGGTCTTCTGTATTTTTTACTGATCATTTGACTCCAAATCCAACAGTCTGTTTCGCTTTCTGATTTCTGATGAGTCTCCTCCTGAGATCAATAGTGGCATTCCTATGCCAAACAAAACTTTACTCCAAGCTTTTGAGAGAAATAGGAAACCTCAACCACAGGGCCTCCATTACATAAGTGGGTTTGACTCTCTGTGTAATGCTGCTTCTTTCTGCTCACTCCAATTTTAATTCAAGTTTCAAGAATATGTCTTTTGTTTTAGAATGCTGTATAAATAACTTCTTTGTCAGAAGAACTATGACAAATATATTAAATGAAATTTAATTTAATTTGACTAATATTTGTCCTGTGCTGAGTCAGGCATGACCTGGAAGGAGAGGGGCTGGTGAGGTGGTGTGTCAGGAATGTTCTGCTTATTCTATTCCTGATAGACTATGGAGTTGCCTTCAGTACAAAAAAAGAATAGATCAATGTGGCTTACCCTTCAGCACAGTTAAACAGGTACTTACTCAGGGCTCGCTCTATACCATCTGCTGGACTAGATGCTGAGGATGTAGAAATGGATAAGCCATTGCCCCACAGTGCTGACTCTCTTGAGGAGATACATAATGGGGGAAAGATGAATGTTATTTGGTAGCATAAGGGAACGCTTCACAGAAGAGGTGATGGAAACAGCAAAACTCCTTCTCCGGGAAAGTGTATCAGGGGCCAGAAGTCTGGGAAAGTATAAGAGGTAGCTTTTTATCATGGGATTTTCTTAGTCTTTCTAGTCATCTCCTTACTTGCTTCATTTTATAGGAAACACTGTTGTATTTCCTGCATGTTAATAGCATTTATTGGTAAATTTTAGAAAGTTAACATAATGTTGTTACTAGGGAGTAGGGAATCCATACATGGCTTTGGAGGTTTATGAACCTCCTAAAATTATACATAAAAATTTATCTGTACAGACAATATGAATTTTTCTAGGGGAGAGTGGCTTATAGTTTTTTTTTTAATTCTTAAAGTATTCTATGATCTCCCAAAAGTTAAAAACATCTGTCATAGAGAAGTCAGATAGGATGTTCATCCAAAATAACATAGCTCATAATCAATAAATATATGTTGAGAATCAACTTCCTATAGAGCAGTTATTATAAGCTTTGGAGAGCAAAACAAGAAGAGTTACTATGCTTGTGTAAAAACAATCTCAAGCTTTGGAGGAAAAAAGTGAGAACATGTGCTCAAAATAATGTATTTATCATAGAATCATACTACAGATGGGGCACTTGAGAGAGTGTCTGTTCCATTAGAACTGATCTTCTGCTCACCAGGGGGTGTCCGCGGCTCCATGAATGTCCAGGTAGAAGATTTCACAGCACTCTCAACGTTTCCTATATTTATTATATTCATAAACATTGACTCATGAAACCAAGGCATGATAAAGTTCAGAGCAGATCCCCTAAATATACTCAAATCCACACTTTCTCCTACTTTCTATTATTTTAGATTTTCTTCATAATCTGTTTCTGAAAGGAGAATATTAATTGAGTGACTATTTTGTCATTACAACAACCCTATGAGGCATGTTTTTTTAATGCCCATTTTACACATGGTGATATTGAGACTCAACAAAGTTAAGTTACACTTACCTGTGGCCGGAGAGCTAAAACGGACATCTGAGTATTATTGTCAAGAAAGGATGGAAGCAGCTGAGTATACAACGAAGTGGAGAGGTCCAAGCTGGACAGAGTTGTTGAGGAGAATCGTGTTGCATTGGTGATGCCATTTACCAGCTATCTGTATTTGCAGGTCTCTGAACAAGCCCGCCATTATCCCATGATACACTGATTGGAAATTTGCTGATTTTATATGTTTTTATTTTATAAAAAACTGTTACTGAAGGCAGATGTTATAATTAAACACAATATAATTTTACGTATGATGCAATAATGGAACATATCATGGCATTTCCTGGGCTTCAGATATCTGATAAGATAATCGCTCTATGGATCAAAGTGAATTAAAGAGGTAGTTTTAATTATGATTGAATAATATAGTTTAGATTAAAACAGAACTAGCCAAAAAAAAGTTAAAACCAAGCATTTATCCAATAGATATTGAAATTTGTTAATTGATTCAGGTCCAGCATAGACTCTTGTGCAGAGGTCACTATTGCTCACCAATTTCCAGATACTTCTCTGCATTTCCCAGCCCTTCCTTGCAGTTGAATTGGGGCCACATGCCTGGCATATGTCATGCGTTACTTCTAGATAGAGGCATTTAAAAGCCATACTGCCAGCTGCATCCCTTTCATCTCCTACTCTGGTAATTTTGGAGGCCAAAACTTCCAAAAGGAACAGCTATGAGATGGAGAAGGGCCATCCAATCCATATTGGGCTTTCCATGAGTGAGAAGTAAACGTTCAGTGTGTCCAGCCGCTGAGATTTTGAGGCTTAGTTTATCACAGTTGCCCTCAAAGTGTAGTTACAGACCAGCAGCATCAGCCTCCCCTTGAAGCATGTTAGAAATGCAGAATCTCTTTCTCTACCCAATAATACCAGAATCTACATTTTAACAAGATCCCTGGATGATTGATACACATATTAATTTGAGAAGCTCTTTTATAAATCATACCTGAAGTTCTGGTAATTTGGACTACTAGTAGTGATATTCAGGTCTGGGAATTCCAAACCTGGTTTAACACCAAAGTTAATAGCATAGGTTTTTAAAAACACAGATATGAGATGTACTGGTTAAGAATCTCTAGAGGTGAGTCCAAGAATGTCTATTTATTAAAACTTCCCAGGGATTCTGATTATCAGCTAGGTTTAGAATTTTGTCAGTTCTAATTGGGAATACAGATAGATATACAGCATCAGCTTAAATTGTGCTATTTCATAATCTTTATGAATGATATAAATCTTGAGAGTTCAGAAAACAGATAATCCATGAAAGGCCCTGATACTTATGTGTAGAGTGAATGGAATTAAGCATTTTTGTCACTTGTTATCTGATCTCGGGAAGCAAAGTGACTCTCTTTTCTTAACCTCAGGAACTCTGGGGAAAAGCTGAGCAGCGGGAGGGGGCAGAATGCATGGCCTCCATTGGCACTGCCATTTCCAGCAGATGGGTTTGCTTCAGCCCTTTCTGGGCTAAATGTGTCTCTGCGTTTAAAAAACCCTGAAGCAGTCTTCGTTTAACAGCTTCCTTGTCAGAATGAGGCAGCTCCATTTTCCTTTGTGTACAGACATCAAAATACTGGCTCTTCCCTTCTTTATTTCTGCCTTTCCTCCTCATGGGTCAAAACTGCACACAAAAAAAGAAGCATTGTAATCCAGTAAGCTCACTACCAAAGAACAGGAGAGAGCCTGGCTGCTTCATGAAACAGGCAGTTAGAGTCCTTCTTTTTAAATTTCTCTCTGGGATGGTTGTTATTTTGCATATCATTTCTAAAATTTCGTCTCTGTCCCCTTGAACTAGATCAGCAGCCTTCAGCTCCCTTGGTACCCACTCTTGGCTCCTGGCCTTTTGCCTCTGAATGCTCTTTAAGCATGTAACAAAACAGGAAAAATCTTGAAACACAGTTTTGCATAATTGTTTTCTCAGGACAACACCAATGCTAAATTACAAAAAAAAAAACCCAACAAGAAACCCTCCATGGTGCATCCAAGATGATCATCCAAGATGGGTGATGGTGAGCACAGCTGAGGAGTTGCCTGATTTCACAGGGGCTCCTAGCCCTGTTTGGAACAGAATATTTCCAACAAGGGCATAAGCTACAGAAGCTAATGAAGATATGTCATTTATTTCAAGGATTTAGGGACATGGGACATGGCTGGACAGGAGGACAAAGCAGAAGTCACCAGGTTCTATAGGAGCTTTGGACTCAAGGGAAGGGCAAGGAGGAACAAAAGGAGTAGGATATAAGAGGTGGCAAGGGAGATTGGTTCAAGACGTCGGAGTAGAAGGATGTGTGCTCACTCCCTCTTGCGAGAGCACTGGAATCACAACTAACTGCTGAACAATCATCGACAGGAAGACACTGGAACTCACCAAAAAAGATACCCCACATGCAAAGACAAAGGAGAAGCCGCAATGAGATGGTAGGAGGGGGCGCAATCACAATAAAATTAATTCCCATAACTGCTGGGTGAGTGACTCACAAACTGGAGAACACTTATACCACAGAAGTCCACCCACAGGAGTGAAGGTTCTGAGCTCCGCGTCAGGCTTCCCAACCCGGGGTCTGGCAATGGGACGAGGAATTCCCAGAGAATCAGACTTTGAAGGCTAATGGGATTTGACTGCAGGACTTCGACAGGTCTGGGGGAAACAGAGACTCCCCTTTTGGAGGGCACACAAAAAAGTAGTGTGTGCATCAAGACCCGGCGGAAGGAGCAGTGACCCCATAGGAGACTGAACCAGACCTACCTGCTAGTGTTGGAGGGTCCCCTGCAGAGGTGGGGGGCAGCTGTGGCTCACCACGGCGACAAGGACACTGGCAGCAGAAGTTCTGGGAAGTACTCCTTGGTGTGAGCTCTCCCAGAGTCCGACATTAGCCCCACCAAAGGGCCTGTAGGCTCCAGTGCTGGGTCGCTTCAGGCCAAACAACCAACAGGGAAGAAACTCAGCCCCACCCATCAGCAGACAAGTGGATTAAAGTTTTACTGAGCTCTGCCCACCAGAGCAACAAACACCCAGCTCTACGATTCACAAGTCCCCCCCAATCAAGTAGCTTGCACAAACCTCGTAGATAGCTTCATCTACCAGAGGGCAGACAGCAGAAGCAAGAGAACTACAATCCTTCACCCTGTGGAACAAAAACCACATTCACAGATAGACAAAATGAAAAGGCAGAGGACCATGTACCAGATGAAAAAGATAAAACCCCAGAAAAACCACTAAATGAAGTGAAGATAGTCAACCTTCCAGAAAAAGAATTCAGAATAATCATAGTGATGATGATCCAGGACCTCGGAAAAAGAATGGAGGCAAAGATCGAGAAGATGTAAGAAATGTTTAACAAAGACCTAGAAGAATTAAAGAACAAACAGAGCTGAACAATACAATAACTGAAATGAAGAATACACTAGAAGGAATCAATAACAGAATAACTGAGGCAGAAGAATGGGTAAGTGACCTGGAAGACAGAATGGTGGAATTCACTGCTGCAGAACAGAATACAGAAAAAAAATCAAGACAGCCTAAGAGACCACTGGGACAACACTGAATGGACCAACATTCACATTATAGGGATCCCAGAAGGAGAAGAGAGAAGAGAAAGGACCTGAGAAAATATTTGAAGAGATTATAGTCGAAAACTTCCCTAACATGGGAAAGGAAATAGCCACCCAAGTCCAGGAAGCACAGAGAGTCCCAGGCAGGATAAACCCAAGAAGAAACATGCTGAGACACATAATAATCAAATTGACAAAAATTAAAGACAAAGAAAAATTATTAAAAGCAACAAGGGAAAAATGACAAATAACATAGAAGGGAACTCTCATAAGATTAACAGCTGATTTCTCAGCAGAAACTCTGCAAGCCAGAAGGGAGTGGCACAATATATTTAAAGTGATGAGAGGGAAGAACCTACAACCAAGATTACTCTACCCAGCAAGGATCTCATTCAGATTCGAGGGAGAAATCAAAAGTTTTACAGACAAGCAAAAGCTAAGAGAATTCAGCATCACCAAACCAGCTCTACAACAAATGCAAAAGAAACTTCTCTAAGTGGGAAACAGAAGAAAAGGACCTACAAAAACAAACCCAAAACAATTAAGAAAATGGTCATAAGAACATACATATCGATAATTACCTTAAATGTGAATGGATTAAATGCTCCAACCAAAAGACACAGGCTTGCTGAATGGATACAAAAACAAGACCCATATATATGCTGTCTACAAGAGACCCACTTCAGACCTAGGGACACATACAGACTGAAAGTGAGGGGATGGAAAAAGATATTCCATGTAAATGGAAATCAAAAGGAAGCTGGAGTAGCAATACTTTTATCAGATAAAATAGACTTTAAAATAAAGAATGTTACAGGAGACAAGGAAGGACACTACATAATGATCAAGGGATCAATCCAAGAAGAAAACATAACAATTATAAATATATATGCATCCAACATAGGAACACCTCAATGCATAAGGCAAATGCTAACAGCTATAAAAGAGGAAACCGAAAGTAACACAGTATTAGTGGGGGACTCTAACATCTCACTTACACCAATGGACAGATCATCCGGACAGAAAATTAATAAGGAAACACAGCTTTAAATGACACAATAGACCAAATAGATTTAATTGATATTTGTAAGACATTCCATCTGAAAATAGCAGATTACACTTTCTTCTCAAGTGCACATGGAACAGTCTCCAGGATGGTCACATCTTGGGTCACAAATCAAGCCTTGGTAAATTTAAGAAAATTGAAATCATATCAAGCATCTTTTCTGACCACAAGGCTATGAGACTAGAAATAAATTACAGGGGAAAAAAATGTAAAAAAGAAAAACACATGGAGGCTAAACAATAAAGTACTAAATAGCCAAGAGATTATTGAAGAAATCAAAGAGGAAATCAAAAAATACCTAAAGGCAAATGACAATGGAAACACGATGATCCAAAACCTATGGGATGCAGCAAGAGCAGTTCTAAGAGGGAAGTTTATAGCAATACAATCCTACCTCAAGAAACAAGAAACATCTCAAATAAATAATCTAACCTTACACCTAAAGGAACCAGAGAAAGAAGAACAAACAAAACCCAAAGTTAGTCGAAGGAAAGAAATCATAAAGATCAGAGCAGAAATAAATGAATAGAAACAAAGAAAACAATAGCAAAGATCAATAAAACTAAAAGCTGGTTCTTTGGGAAGATAAACAAAATTGATAAACCTGTGGCCAGACTCCTCAAGAAAAAGAGGAAGAGGACTCAATAAAATTAGAAATGAAAAAGGAGAAGTTACAATGGATACTGCAGAAATACAAAGCATCATAAGAGACTACTACGAACAACTCTATGCCAATAAAAGGGCCAACCTGGAAGAAATGGACAAATTCTTAGAAAGGTATAATCTTCCAAGCCTGAACCAGGAAGAAATAGAAAATATGAACAGAGCAATCACAAGTAATGAAGTTGAAACTGTGATTAAAAAGTTTCCCAACAAACAGAAGTCCAGGACCAGATGGCTTCACAGGTAAATTCTATCAAACATTTAGAGAAGAACTAACACCCATCCTTCTCAAACTCTTCCAGAAAATTGCAGAGGAAGGAACACTCCCAAAGTCATTCTTCGAGGCCACCATCACCCTGATACCAAAACCAGACAAAGATACTACAAAAAAAGAAAATTACAGACCAATATCACTGCTGAATGTAGATGCAAAAATCCTCAACAAAATACTAGCAAACAGAATCCAGAAACACATTAGAAGGATCATACACCATGATCAAGTGGGATTTATCCCAGGGATGCAAGGATTCTTCAATATATGCAAATCAATCAATGTGATACACCATATTAACAAATTGAACAATAAAAACCATGTGATCATCTCAATAGATTCAGAAAAAGCTTTGACAAAATAGAACACCCATTTATGATAAAAACTCTCCAGAAAGTGGGCATAGAGGGAACCTACCTCAACGTAATAGAGGCTGTGTATGACAAACGCACAGAAAACATCATTCTCAATGGTGAAAACTAAAAGCATTTCCTCTAAGATCAGGAACAAGACAAAGATGTCCACTCGCGCCACTCTTATTCAACATAGTTTTGGAAGTCCTAGCCACAGCAGTCAGAGAAGAAAAAGAAATGAAAAGAATCCAAATTGGAAAAGAAGTAAAGCTGTCACTGTTTGCAGATGACATGATACTATACATAGATAATGCTAAAGATGCCACCAGAAAACTACTAGAGCTAATCATTGAATTTGGTAAAGTTGCAAGATACAAAATGAATGCACAGAAATCTCTTGCATTCCTATACACTAACAACGAAAGATCAGAAAGCGAAATTAAGGAAACAATCCATTCTCCATTGCAACTAAAAGAATAAAATACCTAGGAATAAACCTACCTAAGGAGGTAAAAGACCTGTACTCAGAAAAATATAAAACAGTGATGAAAAAAATCAAAGATGACACAAACAGATGAAGAGATATACCATGTTCTTGGATTGGAAGAATAATTATTGTGAAAATGCCTGTACTACCCAAAGCAATCTACAGATTCAATGCAATCCCTATCAAATTATCAATGGCATTTTTTACAGAACTAGAACAAAAAATCTTAAAATTTGTATGGAGACACAAAAGACCCCAAATAGCCAAAGCAATCTTGAGGGAAAAAAACGGAGCTGGAGGAATCAGAGTCCCTGACTTCAGACTATACTACAAAGCTACAGTAATCAAGACAGTATGGTACTGGCACGAAAACCGAAATATAGATCAATGGAACAGGATAGAAAGCCCAGAGATAAACCCACGCACCTATGGTCAACTAATCTATGACAGAGGAGGCAAGGATATACAATGGAGAAAGGACAGTCTCTTCAATAAGTGGTGCTAGCAAAACTGGACAGCTACATGTAAAAGAATGAAATTAGAACACACCCTAAAACCATACACAAAAATAAACTCAAAATGGATTAGAGACCTAAATGTAAGACCAGACACTGTAAAACTCTTAGAGGAAAATATAGGAAGAACACTTCTCTTTTTTAAAATAAATTTATTTATTTATTTATTTTTGGCTGCATTGGGTCTTCATTGCTGCACGCGGGCTTTCTCCAGCTGTGGCGAGCGGGGGCCACTCTTTGATGTGGTGCGTGGAATTCTCATCGTCGTGGCTTCTCCTGTTGCGGAGTGAGGGCCCTAGGTGTGTGGGCTTCAGTAGTTGTGGCACGAGGGCTCAGTAGCTGTGGCTCGTGGGCTCTAGAGCGCAGGCTCAGTAGCTATAGCACATGGGCTTAGTTGCTCTGTGGCATGTGGGATCTTCCTGGACCAGGGCTCAAACCCATGTCCCCTGCATTGGCAGGCGGATTCTTAACCACTGCACCAACAGGGAAGTCCCGGGAAGAACACTCTTTGACATAAATCACAGCAAGATCTTTTTTGACCCACCTCGTAGAGCTATGGAAATAAAAACAAAAATAAACAAATGGGACCTAATGAAACTTAAAAGCTTTTTGCACAGCAAAGGAAACTATAAACAAGATGAAAGACCCCCCTCAGAATAGGAGAAAATGTTTGCAAATGAAGCAACGGACAAAGAATCTCCAAAATATATAAACAACTCATGTAGCTCAATATTAAAAAAAAAACCCAATCAAAAAATGGGCAGACGACCTAAATAGACATTTCTCCAAAGAAGATGTACAGATGGACAAGAGGCACATGAAAAGATGCTCAACATCACTAATTATTAGGGAAATGCAAATCAAAACTACAATGAGGTATCACCTCACACCAGTTAGAATGGGCATCATCAGAAAATCTACAAACAACAAATGCTGGAGGGGGTGTGGAGAAAAGGGATCCCTCTTGCACTGTTGATGGGAACGTAAATTGATAGAGCCACTATGGAGAACAGTATGGAGGTTCCTTAAAAAACTAAAAATAGAAATACCATTTGACCTAGCAATCCCACTGCTGGGTATATACCCAGAGAAAACCATAATTCAAAAAGACACATGCACCACAATGTTCATTGCAGCTCTATTTACAATAGCCAGGGCATGGAGCAACCTAAATGCCCATTGACAGCCGAATGGATAAAGAAGATGTGGTACATATATACAATGGAATATTACTCAGCCATAAAAAGGAATGAAATTGGGTCATTTGTAGAGAGGTGGATGGACCTAGAGACTGTCATACAGAGTGAAGTAAATCAGAAAGAGAAAAACAAATGTCGTATATTAACGCATATATGTGGAATCTAGAAAAATGGTACAGATGAACCAGTCTGCAAGGCAGAAATAGAGACACAGATGTAGAGAACAAACATATGGACACCAAGGGGGGAAAGCGGGGGTGGGGGGTTTGGGTGGGATGAATTGGGAGGTTGTGATTGACATTATACACTATAAGTATAAAATAGATAAGAAGAACCTGCTGTATAAAAAATAAAATTAAAAAAAAAAAAGGTGGCAAAGAACAGATTCTGAGGACGAAAGGAGAGAGTGAGGGAGCAGTACTGAGAGTAAGGATATTGTTTTGCAGGATTAAGTAGCAAATCCCTCTCATGAAACAAAACAATGCAAAACAAAACTGCAATTTGTTTTTCAGTACCCATAGAGTAGATATATGCAAAGCAAATTGGACTGAAGATAAAGAAAAATGTATTTCAACTCAAACAACTGGCCAATAATTGGCTAGTATTTGTGTGGAGTGTTGTTGTTATTAATAGGTTTATAAGTAAATAATGCCTTACATGGTCATTTATTCCTCCTACCCAGAATAATTAAACTGGTTGGACACATGAAATGTTTAATGAAGGCAGAGTTGTGAGGAAATGTTGGATTTCTTTTAAAACCTCCACAAAATGTATTTCTCCATAACACAGAAATTCTCTATTTTGTGCCTTTTGGATTTTTCAGCTCAGAACCTTCTCTGACCTGTTGTCACTCTAAACCGAGACTGCCTTTGGCTCTCTTTTCTTCCCTTTCTTTAAACTGCTTTCTCTCATTCTTCTTTGACCTTCAGTCTGTACTTTGCCTTCATATCCCTGCTCCTCCCTGGAGGCCATATTTCTTGCCGTCTTTGAACGTGTTTTAAAGCGGCTAATGCAGAGCGGCCACCTCGTGCTTCTCAGTAAGGCCGTAGAAGGGCCCGATAGTTTTGCAAGAGAAAATGAGCATTTGGACTCCCTGCAGGAGCAGCACTGAATTCCTTGGAGCTCATTGTGGAGGCGACAGTGAGTCCTGTGACCCATCAAAGGCAGGTACAAAATAGTTCTTCTTCCCACGCAGAGAGATACCTGGGTTAGAAGCTCCAAAATAGGATTCCTCAAAGCCTAGAAGATACCCTGATGAAAGAAATGATGAGGTTGAGACCCCAGAGAGCTTGATTCTCAGAACGAAGGCTGAGCAGCGGTTTGTAAGACAGGCAGCGAGTTAACCAGGAGATGCAAGATGGAAACGCATCACTGACCCGCCCCTGTGGCATTAGCTAAAATGGGTCACAGGAGTCTTGATTTCCAGTTTTGTGAATAGGAGGAGGGAAAGAAGGAAGGGAAGAAGGATGGAGAGGAAGTAAAATGAAAAGACATGACAAACCTAACCTGTGCAGAAGAGAGTTAGCATTAGCAGTCCTGAGATTGCTATCCTGTGAAAGGCCTGCTTACAAGATTGGTCGTTGGCTGGAGCCTAGGAACTCAGAGTTTAGAAGATTCCCATAATTTCCTGATAAGAAAACCTCACTGTGCCTCACCTCTTTGTGAAAATGTTGTGGCTTGTGCAGAATGTGTGTGTGCCTTCCGGTAGTCAGGAATCTTGATACCGGCTCAGTAGAGGGACCTTCCCTGATGGACAGCATTTCACACGTGTTGCCACGGTCTGTTGCTGAAGGAATTGTCAACACTCCGCTGGGAGAGGATCTTAGAAGATTGTACCTGGTTTTCTCTGGACCTCGCCCCATGTACCTTTTCTCTTTTCTAATTTTGTTTTGTATCGTTTTGCTGTAAGAAATCATAGCAGCAAGCACAACTGCATGCTGAGTCCTCTGAGTCCTAGCAAATTGTTGGACCTGGCAGTGGTCTTGGGGACCCATGACATATCATCTTTCTGACATCATTTAATAACTTCAATTTTTTTAAAAACTATGTGTTGACTTTATAACTACCCAAGAGAAATTTTGATTCATCTTTTCTATACCCACTATTTTGTTTGAAGAGTGATATCAAAATGAATAGTCGTTAGAAATGTTTGGAAGGCGGGACCAATGGGGAATGTTAATGTTTTTTAGATTATATACAACTGATTAATGCACAACCGAAATGTTGGTGGCATAGTGCCAGGTGAGAAACAGGTCAGTGCAGGGCCAGAAATTTGAGTGTGAGGCTTGGCTCTACCACTTAATTGCTCTGTGACTTTGTGCAAGTTAACTTTTCTGATCTTAAGTTTTTTTTAAAAGGGAAGAGGGAGCAGTAGTACCCACTTGCGGATATAGTTTTGGGAATTAACTTGAGATAACTTATACAATACACTTAACATAGTACCTGGCATGTTCTAAGTGCTGGATCAGGGTATAAGCAGATGTTGCTAATGAACAATACAACAGAAGCAACTCAGAGGTACCGTCAAGATCACTTCTGGGGCAATCTGAGAAGCAAAAGCTGCCTGGACCTGGAGGCTCTAGTCACATCTAGAGCAGCCCCAAGAGGTCTCATTTTAAGACCATTGTAGCTCGCTCAGGGGTAAACGTACACCTTATAGATCTCCCCTGAGTGCTCCCTGGGCCCACTCCCAGTCTCCCCCTCATGATCTCAGTCTTGCAGATACCTGCAGGGGAAAGGGGACTTTAAGGGTTATTTAAATCCTTCCTTCTGAACTTCAGTAGCACCGTCCCCCATGCAGGGTAGAGTGATTGAGGGAGAAAGACAGATGGCCCCATCTCTGTTTGTCTCACCCCAGGTGACCTTGGGAAAGTCACTTCTCTGAACCTCAGTGTGCCTTACTGTAAAATAGATTAATTAAAAGTATCTATTCCACCTCATTTTACACTTATTGAGAAAGAAAACTTTAGATAATGTTGGCAGAGTGCTTTGGAAATGGTAAAATACTATAAAGAGAACCACTCAGGACGTGCTCTGGGTTTTTTCTAGGGTGGTTTTCCATTACCCATGGTTGTTTAGGTACTTGACAGAGGAAAGTGGCTGGAGCCTGGGACTTATTGACAAAAGAGATACCCTGCTATCACATTACTCTTAAAAGTATCATTTGAGTCCTGGGTGTTTATTGAGATGCCACAAAACCTGACAGAAATCAGATGTCCCTCCACATTGAGCAGGAGTAATAGATAGCATCCCTTTTTTTTTTTTTTTTTTTTTGTATAATTAAGTAGCATGATTATTTGGGATTTATTTCTTTGTTGTTAAAACTTGTTTTTCTTTTTTTTTCTCCCTTAGTAGCCCTCCGCACTAATTGATTGATTTGATTGTTAGAGCTTTGATTGCATCTCTGAAGATGGATTGGAATAATTATTGCAGCCTGCTGTTTAATCATCCTGCCACACAATTAGTACTGAGATTGTGCTCTGCACCAGCACTTTATTAGCTGTAGTAATTATAGTTGGGTTTAATAATTTAATAACACACTTGGAGATGATAACTTGCTGCTTATTCAGGGGCACTTCTGTGGAACCTGCAGGTTCCTAGGCAAGTGAGAGGCTCGGTACCCATTTCTCCTCTTTGGTGACCTTTCAAGAATTACTTGAACATTCCACCTTCCAGACAACTATGTCCATAAAGGCCCAACCTGGAGAGCTGGAATGAAGCATTGCATAGCTCAGGGGACGCCAACTATTTAGGGCCTGAACCTTATCTTCCTTGAGTGCCACCATCCCCGAGCTTTGGGGTATTATATGATTGGCCAACCCAGGAAGAATATATGTTCTCTGTTAATTGTGTCCCATGATACTTTTGATAAACTTGTAAAGCTCCTTCCCCAACGTTTCGTCTTTGAAATCAGAATGAGCAGAGCAGGGTAGTGTTCAGAAGTAAAGTGCAATGGTTTAATAGTATGAGGCGAAGCATCCTTTTTTTTCTACTCTGATCTTGTTAGCCTGAGTTGGGTGAACTTTCCCTACACCCCTATGACCTGGTGCTGAACTTTCCCCATGCTCCTCCCTGAGAAAAGAGATGAGGACAAATGCCAAATGCTGCTCTGGATAGATCTAACTTTGTTTCAGAACTCAAGACAGGGGCCCAGTCCTAATTCAACTGCACATGGACCACATACTAAATTATTCACTCAGTGTTTTACTTCTCACATAATGAAGACAGCCACACTTATTTGTGAAGATATTTGAGATTCTCATAAAAAAAACATTGTATAGTGTTAAGTTGTATTAATAGTCTGCTATATCTGTGTTTCCTAGATTGGAAGAAAAACACTTTGGAAGCTAATTCTGATCTCCTCCTTTGTTTTCTGCTTTAATCACAATTATAGGATTCACTAAATCATTTGGGAAGAAAACAGTTTTAAAAAACGTTTGCTATTTAATAGCCCAGTTTTTAAAAACATTTGCTATTTAATCTCCACCTCTCTGTCTGTCTCTGTCTCCGTGTCTCTTTCTCTCACACCACTGACATCATTACTTATTCCTATTATCTCTTATGTCAGTATCTCTGATCTTGGAGCCTATAATTTGGACAAATGATAGTCCACAAATCACGAGGAAGTAAGTTGTCCAGACTTCCTTTGACATTCAGAACTGTACAGTTTCCCTCCTTGTTTATTTGATTTTTTTGACATTGAGGTATAAGGAAAAATTGACATATAAGAACCTTTGTGTAAAATCCTCTCGACTTATGCTTAGAAGAAATTGACTTTGCAAATTTTTTTGCAATTAGAATTTCTTTTATTGATTTTTGTTAAGCTTCAGAATTTTTTCCCAATCCAACTATACCTCTATCAAAGAAGGCATGTTCGTTGGAGAACAAATCAATAAATTTGGAACAGATGTCATACATAGAGACCTGGCAACAATCCCTAATATGATAGCAAGCCCCTTTTCTATTTCTTTCAGTAGAGCAAGGTGACAAAGAGAGACACCTAGGTCTGAAAGAAACCTAATGTTTCCCATTTTCCCCTTGATGACAACTTCAGGCACCGATAGATCTTGATGTGACTTTGCAGGGTGGAAGAGAGAGAATGCAACCCTGTCTGACCATGTCATACAGAGAATCAGTAATAACAGCTACGTTCTGTAAGGTGGGCTACCTGACCTTCCTGAGCACTTCCACTGATCCTCAGAAAATATATCTGACTCAACTTGTTTCTAGGAAACCGTAACAGATTCTTTCTCTTATGAGTTAAGTGGGAGGAAGCTAGTAGTCCTGTAGTCCTTCTCTCATCAAGTGTATAGCCTTAGTAGAAGCTTGAGATACAAGGATTCTTTGCTGCAATAGATCATAAGCACTATGGGTTTTGCAGAGATATCTATACTTTGATTGGGTATTTAGTTTATATAGAATTACATTTCGCTCCATCAAGTACGAAAATAATAAAAATAATAATAATGTGGTAGGGTGAATAATGACTCCTCTAATTATCCAGGTACTAATCCCTGGAATTGTGAATGTTACCTTATATGGCAAAAGAGACTTTGTAGATGTGATTAAGGATCTTGAGAATAGAAGATTATCTTGGATTATCCAGGTGGACCTTAAATGTAATCACCAGTGACCTTAAGAAGCAGACAAAAGCAGATTTGACAGAAGAGAAGGCTGTGTGAAGGAAGCAGAGAGAAGCAGAGTCAGAAAGGGATGTTACACTGTTGGCTTTAGAGATGGAGGATGTAGGTACAAACCTAGAAACACAGCCAGTCACTAGAAGCTGGAGAAGATACTGAAATAGATTCTCCTCTAGAGCATCTAGAGAGTGTGTAGCCTACCAACACCTTGATTTCAGCACATCAAAACCCATTTTGGAAACTGCTGGCCTCCAAAACCATAAGAGAAAAAAATCTGTGCTGCTTTTAGCTGCCAATTTATGGTAATTTGTTATGGCAGCCACAGGAAACCAATACAAGTGACACCAATAATAACTAACATGTAATGACCATTTGCTCTTTCACTTACTAGTTAAGAACTGTGCTAAATATTCTACATGGAGTTCTACAATTTTGCACTCATAAAACAATGTGAAATAGGTGTTAAAATTATTCTAGTTTTACAGATGAGGAAACTGAGGCTCAGAGAAGCGCTGGGATTAAATGCATATCTGTCTGACCCCAGAACCCCTTCTCTGAACCTGTACAGGGAAGGTGTGTCCCCAAGATGTCAGCATTCCAGGGAGGAACCACTGTTGCTCCCAGAGGGCCCTGCACTATGAGAACCCTGTCCTGCTGTGGACAAAGTTTCTGATGTCTGAGAGAGCAGATCAAAGTGATCATCCATTCAGAGGATGATTCTTCTTGAAATACTCCCTTGTCACATCTGTGACACCATGTGACGCCTCTGACTGCTTCTTCACAGGCTGCCTGTGAGTCCATACACCCAACCCTTGAATGTTGAACTTCTCCAAAGCTGTCCTACGTTCCTCTTCTTTTCTCAACTTTACTCTCTCATTCTCCAGAATACATCAGGCTTTTCTGCTCTCTGCTTTCAGAACACGGACTCTTTTTCATCATAACACTCCAGTTTGTAGTTCTGCGCAGAATCCGTGATGATGAATATCTCCATCCTCCATCCCCCATCGCCCCCCCGCCAAGAGACCGTAAGCCCATGAGAGCAGACTGTACTTCCTTTTACTCACTGTTTCCTAGGACAATGTTTGGCTTTGTGTACACACTCATCAAATATTGGTTGAATAAATGAATGAGTGAATTTTTATCCCTAGTTGAGAGGAACCACTGAGGCATCTCAACTTGAGATTTGCATTTGAGATAGAACACGGGCTGTTGCGTGGAGAACAGATGAGAGAAAAGTAAGGCTGGAGATGTTAGAAAGGATCATAATAACCCAAATAAGAAATGCTGAGGAAACTGCTGTGGAGGGGGAGAAAGGAAACATATTTGAGAAAAATATTTATGAGGTAGAATTCATAGAACTTGGTGATCCACTGAATGTGAGGAACAAGGGAAAGAGAGGGACAAGAATTGTACCTAGGTTGATGGCTTAGTGACTGGCTAAGTGGTTATGCAATTCAGTGAAATAGATACTATGTGGGGAAAGGAGCTGTTGGTAGGTTAATATTATAAACTTAGATTTAGGCATATTAAATTTAAGATGCCTACTGGACATGTTCCCAGGTTTTTGGATGTGGGTATGGCACTCAGAGGACGAGCCTGTAGGTATAAATTAAAAAGAAATGTGGAGTTGTATTCACTTTCCCCTTCCACTTATTTTTTTCTTTTGTTGTCCCAAAGCAGATATCAAATAGTTGAAATGCAATGAAATGGGTGATTGATTTCCTGCTTCCTTTCAAAAAGAAATTGAGGCAACAGTACATGTCTTAGTTAATTGCCCTCAGTTGGGAGAGAAATTTTCATAGTAACTCTGTTAGAAAAAAGCCAGTATGGCCCCACTCTTTACCCTGAAGATGCACTGGGTCTTGTGGTAGCAGAATACAGTGAGAAGTTCAGCCTCAAGCAGGATTCTTGAGACCCAGCTGGAAGAGGTTTATTCATACAACATATCTGAATTTTTTCTAAATATGGTATCCAAAAGCTATTATTCATAATGTGAGTTTTGAGTTTTAGCATTTAGCTGTTATGGGGCAGCAGTAATGAGCTCTGATTGAGGCTGGTAGAGAATGAGTTAAGAGAAGATAAGAGCAAGTTCATATTCTTCTGCTAATAGTCTCTCTCCACATTCTGGTGAGATTCATAAACAAGGCTTAGTGGGTCTAGGCACATTTATAAGAAACTACTGTTGTGTATAATCTTAATAAGCAGAATTGGAAATGAGCTTAAACAGAAAACGTCAAATCTACATCCACATATCATCCAAAAAGATGGTTCTAAACGATCATATATCTGCACCACGACCTTCTTTTGTCCTCATATCTAGCTAGTGGAGTTATGCCAGCTTGGTTAGATCCATAAACTTTCAGACCTTGGTCTCTATTTTAGTCCCCTGTGAATAAATGTCAATATAAAGGTATTTTTTTCTGTGCAGTATGTAAGATGCAGTGACACAGGATGCCAAGGACTAATTACAGAAGGTAGATATTAAAAGTAAGAGTAGGTCCATCAGGATGAAGGTAGAGGTTGAAAATTCCTTCTGCCTCACTTTATTAGATTCCCTCTACCCCCTCAGCACTTTTGCCATAGGGATGGGGGTAATTATGGTAATGAATTGGAAAATGAGTTGAAATTTTTGAGAAAGGACTTAAGAAATTATTGTAAATTCTGGAGGTTATTAAATTTGTTTATGCCCCTCTCTCTCAGTTTAGCTTTAGTTGGATTTTTTTAAAGTTTACTCTCCCAGCATGAGAGATAGCATGTTGCCAACAAAAATTCCTAATATTCCGCAGCCCAGTAGTCCTTCTTTTAACGTGTGAAACTCCAGGATACCGTGAGACATAGCAACAGGGGACATGATGCGTCCTTGTCTCTGAAACAGTCATGCCCTTTGTAGGACAATTTGGGTGATTTAAAAGCCCTTTCTTAGGCTTCTTATGTCTGGATATCCTTCACCATTACAGCATCTGATGAAGATATATTTGTAAGCTGAAATGTAAAAGCTGGAGTCAAATGGGATGAGAAGTCAATACCCTGAAATAAAGGAGTTGATATCTGGTTCCTTTAAAACCATAGATGGGTTAGATGGAAAGAGTGGAGTTGCTTCACATGATGGCACTTTGTGACATCTCCTCCTTGTGGAGTTGTTCACTGTCATGTTGTTTTACCCCTAAAGTATTTGACAGAAAAATTATAGTAGTTCTGTGAGCATGGCAATTGACTGATTTCCTACAATCCTATTGTGCAAAAGCTTAGGAAACATTGCTGCCCACTGCTTCCCTACATACACCCTGAGCTATGGTAAAGAAGAAATATGTGGTAGTTCCTTGAATACTGTGCCCTTTTACTCAGTTTAGGGAAATTCTTGGCTGAAGATCAAGAAAGACCCTCTTTTTCCTTTTTCCTAAAAGATCCTCTTTTTCCAACAGTAATTAATTTTATCTGTATATCAGGGAGTGAGTAAAGTCAGCATTCCAAGAGTCAGCCAATAGAAAAATAATTTTTTTCCCACATCTTTATTGGAGTATAAATGCTTTAAAATGTTGTGTTAGTTTCTGCTGTATAACAAAGTGAATCAACTATATACATACAAATATCCCCATGTGCCCTCCCTCTTGAACCTCCTCCCACCCTCCCTATCCCACCCCTGTAGGTCATCACAAAGCACCGAGCTGATCTCCATGTGCTGTGCAGCAGCTTCCCACTAGCCACCCATTTTACATTTGGTAGTGTATATACGTCAATGCTACTCTCTCACTTCGTCCCCGCTTCCCCTTCCCCCACCATGCCCTTAAGTCTGTTCTCTACGTCTGCATCTTTATTCCTGCCCTGCCACTAGGTTCATCAGTACTGCTTTTTAAGATTCCATATATGTGTGTTACCATGCAGTATTTGTTTTTCTCTTTCTGACTTACTTCACTCTCTGTGACAGATTCTAGATCCATCCACCTCACTACAAGTAACTCAATTTCATTCCTTTTTATGGCTGAGTAATATTACATTATATTTATGTGCCACACCTTCTTTATCCAGTCATCTGTTGAGGAACATTTAGGTTGCTTCCATGTCCTGGCTATTGTACATAGTGCTGCAATGAACATTGTGGTACATGTGTCTTTTTGAATTATGGTTTTCTCAGGGTATATGCCCAGGAGTGGGATTGCTGGGTCATATGGCGGTTCTATTTTTAGTTTTTTAAGGACCCTCCATACTGTTTTCCATAGTAGCTGTATCAATTTACATTCCCACCAACAGTGCAGGAGGGTTCCCTTTTCTCCACACCCTCTCCAGCATTTATTGTTTGTAGATTTTTTGGATGAGGGCCATTCTGACCGGTGTGAGGTGATACCTTATTGTGGTTTTGATTTGCATTTCTCTAATGATTAGTGATGTTGAGCAGCTTTTCATGCATTTGTTGGCAATCTGTATGTCTTCTTTGGAGAAATGTCTGTTTAGATCTTCTGCCCATTTTTGGACTGGGTTGTTTGTTTTTGTGATATTGAGCTGCATAAGCTGCTTGTATATTTTGGAGATTAATCCTTTGTCAGTTGCTTCATTTGCAAATATTTTCTCCCATTCTGAGGGTTGTCTTTTTGTCTTGTTTATGGTTTCCTTTGCTGTGCAAAAGCTTTTAAGTTTCATTAGGTTCCATTTGTTTATTTTTTGTTTTTATTTCCCTTAATCTAGGAGGTGGGTCAAAAAGGATCTTGCTGTGATTTATGTCATAGAGTGTTCTGCCTATATTTTCCTCTGAGAGTTTTATAGTGTCTGGCCTTCCATGTAGGTCTTTAATCCATTTTGAGTTTATTTTTGCGTATGGTGTTAGGGTGTGTTGTAATTTCATTCTTTTACATGTAGCTGTCCAGTTTTCCCAGCACCATTTATTGAACAGGTTGTCTTTTCTCCATTGTATGTTCTTGCCTCCTTTGTCAAAGATAAGGTGACCATATATGTGTGTGTTTATCTCTGGGCTTTCTATCTTGTTCCATTGATCTATATTTCTGTTTTTGTGCCAATACCATACTGTCTTGATTACTGTAGCTTTGTAATATAGTCTGAAGTCAGGGAGCCTGATCCCTCCAGCTCCATTTTCCGTTTTTCTTTCTCAAGGTTGCTTTGGCTATTTGGGGTCTTTTGTGTTTCCATACAGATTGTGAAATTTTTTGTTCTAGTTCTGTGAAAAATGCCATTGGTAGATTGATAGGCATTGCACTGAACCTGTAGGTTGCTTTGGGTAGTATAGTCATTTTCACAATATTGATTCTTCCAATCCAGGAGCATGGTGTATCTCTCCATCTGTTTGTGTCATCTTTGATTTCTTTCATCAGTGTTTTATAGTTTTCTGAATACAGGTGTTTTACCTCCTTAGGTAGGTTTATTCTTAGGCATTTTATTCTTTTAGTTGCAGTGGTGAATGGGATTGTTTCCTTAATTTCTCTTTCTGATCTTTCGTTGTTAGTGTATAGGAATGCAAGAGATTTCTGTGCATTAATTTTGTATCTTTCAACCTTACCAATTTCATTGATTGGTTCTAGTAGTTTTCTGGCACCTTCTTTAGGATTTTCTATGTAGAGTATCATGTCATCGGCAAACAGTGACAGTTTTGCTTCTTTTCCAATTTGTATTCCTTTTATTTCTTTTTCTTCTCTGATAGCTGTGGCTAGCACTTCCAAAACTATGTTGAATAATAATGGCAAGAGTGGACATCCTTGTCTTGTTCCTGATCTTAGAGGAAATTCTTTCAGTTTTTCACCATTGAGAAGGATGTTTTCTGAGGGCTTGTCATATGTGCCTCTACTATGTTGAGGTAGGTTCCCTGTATGCCCACTTTCTGGAGAATTTTTATCATAAATGGGTGTTGAATTTTGTCAAACACTTTTTCTGCATCTATTGAGGTGATCATATGGTTTTTATTCTTTAATTTGTGTATGGTGTATAACATTGATTGTTTTGCGTGTATTGAGGAATCCTTGCCTCCCTGGGATAAATCCCACTTGATCATGGTGTATGATCCTTTTAATGTGTTGTTGGATTCTGTTTGCTAGTATTTTGTTGAGGATTTTTGCATCTATGTTCATCAGTGATATTGGTCTATAATTTTCTTTTTTTTGTGATATCTTTGGTTTTGGTATCAGGGTTATGGTGGCCTCCTAGGCAAGTTTGGGAGTATTCCTCCCTCTGCTATATTTTGTAAGAGTTTGAGAAGGAGATGTGTCAACTCTTCTCTAAATGTTTGATAGAATTCGCCTGTGAAGCCATCTGGTCCTGGACTTTTGTTTGTTGGAAGATTTTTAATTACAGTTTCAATTTCATTACCTGTGATTGGTTTGTTTATATTTTCTGATTCTTCCTGGTTCAATCTTGGAAGGTTGTACTTTTCCAAGAATTTGTCCATTTTTTTCAGGTTGTCCATTTTATTGGCATAGAGTTGCTCTTAGTAGTCTCTTACGACCTTTTGTATTTCTGCGGTGTCAGTTGTAGTATCTCCTTTTTCATTTCTAATTTTATTGATTTGCGTCCTCTCCCTTTTTTTCTTGATGAGTCTGGCTAAAGGTTTATCAATTTTGTTTATCTTCTCAGAGAACCAGCTTTTAGTTTTATTGATCTTTGTTATTGTTTTCTTTGTTTCTATTTCATTTATTTCTGCTCTGATCTTTATGATTTCTTTCCTTCTGCTAATTTTGGGTTTTCTTTGTTCTTTTTCTAGTTGCTTTAGGTGTAAAGTTAGATTGTTTATTTGAGATTTTTCTTGTTTCTTGAGGTAAGCTTGAATTGCTGTGAACTTCCCTCTTAGAACTGCTTTTGCTGCATCCCGTAGGTTTTGGATTATTGTGTTTTCATTGTCATTTGTTTCTAGGAATTTTTAAATTTCCTCTTTGATTTCCTCAGTGATCTCTTGGTTATTTAGCAGTGCACTGTTTAGCCTCCATGTATTTGTGGTTTTTACTGGTTTTTTTCCTTTAATTGATTTCTAATCTCATAGCATTCTGGTCGGAAGAGATGCTTGATATGATTTCAATTTTCTTAAATTTTCCAAGGTTTGATTTGTGACCCAAAATGTGATATATTCTGGAGAACGTTCTATGTGCACTTGAGAAGAAAGTGTATTCTTCTGCTTTCGGGTGGAATGTCCTAAAAATATCAATTAAGTCTATCTGGTCTATTGTGTCTTTTAAAGCTTGTGTTTCCTTATTTATTTTCTGCCTGGATGATCTGTCTATTGGTGTAAGTGGGGTGTAAAGTCCCCCACTATTATTGTGTTACTGTCAATTTCTCCTTTTATGGCTGTTAGCATCTGCCTTTTGTATTGAGGTGCTCCTATGTTGGGTGCCTAAATATTTATAATTGTTATGTTTTCTTCTTGGATTGATCCTTTGATCATTATGTAGTGTCCTTCCTTATCTCTTGTAACAGTCTTTATTTTAAAGTCTATTTTATCTGATATGAGTATTGCTACTCCAGATTTCTTGTGATTTCCATTTACATGGAATATCTTTTTCCATCCCCTCACTTTCAGTCTGTATGTGTCCCTAGGTCTGAAGTGGGTTTCTTGTAGACAGCATATATTAGGGTCTTGTTTTTGTATCCATTCAGCCAGTCTGTGTCTTTTGCTTGGAGCATTTAATCTGTTTACATTCCAGATGATTACTGATATATACATTCCTATTACCATTTTCTTAATTGATTTGGGTTTGTTTTTGTGGGTCTTTTTCTTCTCTTGTGTTTCCCGCTTAGAGAAGTTCCTTTAGCATTTGTTGCTTGCTGTAAAGCTTTTGATTTATCCATCAAATCTGAATGAGATCCTTGCTGGCTAGAGTAATCTTGGTTGTAGGGTTTTCCCTTTCATCAGTTTAAACATGTCCTGCCACTACATTCTGGCTTGCAGAGTTTCTGCTGAAAGATCAGCTGTTAACCTTATGAGGATTCCCTTGTATGTTATTTGTTGCTTTTCCCTTGCTGCTTTTAATATTTTTTCTTTGTATTTAATTTTTGATAGTTTGATTAATATGTGTCTTGGTGTGTTTCTCCTTGGATTTATCCTGTATGGGACTCTCTGCACTTCCTGGACTTGATTGACTGTTTCCTTTCCCATGTTAGGGAAGTTTTCGACTATAATCTCCTCAAATATTTTCTCAGTCCCTTTCTGTTTCTCTTCTTCTTCTGGGACCCCTGTAGTTCGAATGTTGGTGTGTTTAATGTTGTCCCAGAGGTCTCTGAGACTGTCCTCAATTCTTTTCATTCTTTTTTCTTTATTCTGCTCTGCAGTTATTATTTCTATTATTTTATCTTCCAGCTCACTTATCCGTTCTTCTGTGTCAGTTATTAGCTATTAATTCCTTCTAGAGTATTTTTAATTTCATTTATTGTGTTGTCCATCACTGTTTGTTTGCTCTTTAGTTCTTCTAGATCCTTGTTAAATGTTTCTTGTATTTTCTCCATTCTGTTTCCAAGATTTTGGATCATCTTTACTATCATTGCTCTGAATTCTTTTTCAGGTCGGTCAACTATTTCATCTTCATTTCTTTGGTCTTGTAAGTTTTTACCTTGCTTCTTCATCTGTAACGTATTTTTTTGTCGTTTCATTTTTTTTTTTTCTTTTTGATGGGTAGGGCTGTATTCCTGTCTTACTGGTTCTTTGGCCTGAGGCTTCCAGCATTGGATTTTGCAGGCAGTTGGATAGAGCCGGATCTTGGTGCTGAGGTGAGGAACTCAGGGAATATTAACCTCACTCCGGTTAATATTCCCCGGGGTCTGAGGTTCTCTATTAGTCCAGCGGTTTGGACTCGGAGCTCCCACCACAGGAGCTCGGCAGTGACCTCCAGCCTGGGAACTAAGGTTTCACAGGCTGTGTGGCGTGACAAAAAAAAAAAAGGAGCAATACAATACCAAAGAATAAAAGACAAAATAAAATTAGATAAAAAAATATATTAGGAAAAATAATAATATAATTGAAACAATTGCAACAAAGTAAAATAAAACCACAACAGAAAAGAAGAAAATAAAAAGGGGGGTGGGGAACAAGCCAAAAGGAACAGAACAATAGCAAAGTATAAAGAATAAAATAAAATTAGAAAAATAAAGGATTTATTAGAAAAAATAAAAATATAAATGAATCAACAAGGTAAAAGAGAACCCCAATCTGAAAGAGGAAAAAAGAAAAAAAACAGCCTTGGCTTCGGGGCATGGAGTTCAGGTGGTTGTGGAACTCAAGACAGGGGTGAGGTTTAGGGTGGGGCGGGACCTAGGTGGATGGGGGTGACGTTTGAGCATGGGGTGGGGCCTCTGCTTAGGACCTGCACACGGAAGGGGAGAGGCAGCACATCAAAGAAGGGCCTCCAGAGTGTGTGGAGTTCCGGAGTTTGGAGGGAAGGCCCTGGGTGAGGGTGTGTGGGTGGGGTTTAGACCCATTGTGTTGGAGGGGGTCTCAGAACAGGTCTCTGAGTGTAGATATAGAGCCCTGGGTAAGGATGTAGGGGCAGGGCTTGGGCTCTGTGCAGTAGGAGGGAGGCTCCGAGAGCAGAGAATTAGGCTGGGGAGCCCAACAGGCTCCCCGGAGCCTAAGTGAACAGGGAAAGCGCTGGCCACGTTCCCTTCCTTTTTTCCACGTCCCTGCCCACCGTCTCCCCCAGGGTCTCCCCTGTCGCCGCTGTACCCCTAACTGTGGGTGGGTCCCACAGGGTGTAGGAACTCCTCCCCTCCCCCAGCCACCCCTCAGGGATACCGGTCCCAGAGGTCTGGCCTTTACTTTTGCTCCCCCTTCCCTCCCTCCCACTCCCTCAGGACCTGCCCGGCTGGAGGGGGCCTCAGTGGGCAGAGGATCAGGCCCAGGCTCTCAGCAAACTTCCAGCGGCCCAAGCGGGCAGGGGAAACCTGGCCATGCTCCGTTTTGATCCTCTGCCCTACCAGTGGTCCCCCAATTTCCCCCTTCGGGCATGGGATCCCTTCCCCTCCCTCAGCCTCCCCTCAGGAGCACTGGTCCTGTCCCGACTCCAATTCTCCTCCCGCTTCACTCCCCCCAGGCCCCACGTCCTACCCGGTCACTGGGGGTTCCTCCTGTTCCCTTAGGTGTCCGTGGTCCCCCACCGGTGCCTGGTAGGTGCCCTAGTTATGCGGAGATGCGAATTCCACGTCCTCTTGGTACGCCATCTTGACTTCACCCCCAATAGAAAGATATTTCATAAGCTTCTATTTATTTTCTACACAAAGCACCATTAAGTTAAAAAAAATCAGACCCTATACACTGGTATCTCAGCCCTTTGCTATTGAGGTGTTCTTTGCTTCAATAATCTGAACAGTGAAGATCTTCCCTATTTTAAGAGGAAAAAGGAGATCTTTCAAGATCCAGCCCTTTGGAACCCACCTGCTTATATCACCCACCTGGGGTGGGTGACTTCCTTTTATACTCAAAATGGTTAACAGCAATAATGTAAAATTATAACTTTTTCACTTGAGGCAGGAGGAAGTGGGCTTCCTGTATTCCTTAGCAGAAATATTACAAAGTAGCAACCATGCAGAAATTTTCACAGCGTACACAATAAAAGCTGCATAGCATGTCATATTTTTGTTGTTTTATACTGTAACTATCTTGAGAATGGAACAGCCCAGGGTCTCTTAGTTTATACATTTCCCAGATATAATGAGTTGAATTGTGTCCCCCCCCACCAAAAGATATGTTGAAGTTCTAATCTCTGGTTCCTGTGTATGTTATCTTATTTAGAAATAGGGTCTTTGCAAATGTAATGAAGTTAAGATCAGGTAATTAGAGCGAGCCTTAATCCAATATGGCTGGTGTCCTTATAAGGTGAGGAGAACACCATGGGAAGACAGAAACACACAGGGACAATGCCACTGATGACAGAGGCAGAGATCAGAGTGGTGCACCTGCAAGCTCAGGAGCACCAACAGTCAATGGCCAACACAAGAAGCCAGGAAGAAGGAAGAGGATCACAGAAGACTACTACAAAAAACTATATGGGGGCTTCCCTGGTGGCGCAGCGGCTGAGAATCTGCCTGCCAATGCAGGGGACATGGGTTCGAGCCCTGGGCTGGGAAGATCCCACACGCCACGGAGCAACTGGGCCCGTGAGCCACAACTGCTGAGCCTGCGCGTCTGGAGCCTGTGCTCCGCAACAAGAGAGGCCGCGATAGTGAGAGGCCCGCACACCGCGATGAAGAGTGGCCCCCGCTCGCCGCAACTAGAGAAAGCCCTAGCACAGAAACGAAGACCCAACATAGCAATCAATCAATCAATCAATAAATCTTAAAAAAAAAAAAAGATGTGACTGCATATCAGCATCAATAGTAACTAAAATACGATCCCAATATTTAAAAAAACAAAAACAAAAAAAAACTATATGATACTAAAATGGACAACCTGGAAGAAATTGACAAATTCTTGGAAAGGTACAACTTACCAAGACTGAACCAGGAAGAATAAGAAAATATAAACAGACCAACCACAAGATACGAAGTTGAAACTGTAATTAAATATCTTCCAACAAAAAAAAGTCCAGGACCAGATGGCTTCACAGGTGAATTCTATCAAACATTTAGAGAAGAGCTAGCACCTATCCTTCTCAAACTCTTCCAAAAAATTGCAGAGGAAGGAACACTCATAAACTCATTCTATGGGGCCACCATCACCCTGATACCAAAACCAGACAAACATATTACAAAAAAAGAAAATTAGAGACCACTATCACTGATGAACATAGATGCAAAAATCCTCAACAAAATACTGGCAATCCGAATCCAACAATACATTAAAAGTATCATACCATGATCAAGTGGGACTTATCCCAGGGATGCAAGGATTCTTCAATATATGCAAATCAATGTGACACACCGTATTAACAAGTTGACGAATAAAAACCATATGATCATCTCAATAGATGCAGAAAAAGCTTGTGACAAAATTCAACAGCCATTTATGATAAAAGCTCTCCAGAAAGTGGGCATAGAGGGAACCTACCTCAACATAATAAAGGCCATATATGACAATCCCACAGAAAACATCATTCTCAATGGTGAAAAACTGAAAGCATTTCCTCTAAGATCAGGAACGAGACAAGGATGTCCACTCTTGCCATTATTATTCAACATAGTTTTGGAAGTCCTAACCATAGCCATCAGAGAAGAAAAAGAAATAAAGGGAATCCAAATTGGAAAAGAAGAAGTAAAACGGTCACTGTTTGCAAATGACATGATACTATACATAGAAAATCCTAAAGAAGCCACCAGAAAACTACTAGAGCTCTTGAATGAATTTGGCAAAGTTGCAGGATACAAAATTAATGCACAGAAATCTCTTGCATTCCTATACACTAAAAATGAAAGGTGAGCAAGAGAAATTAAGGAAACAATCCCACTTACTGTCACAACAAGAATAAAATACCTAGGAGTAAACCTACCTAAGGAGGCAAAAGATCTGTACTCAGAAAACTATAAAACACTGATGAAAGAAATCAAAGATGACACAAACAGATGGAGAGGATATACCATGTTCTTGGATGGGAAGAATCAATATCATGAAAATGACTATGCTACCAAAGCAATCTACAGATTCAGTGCAATCCCTATCAAATTACCAATGGCATTTTTCACAGAATTAACAGAAAAGATTTTACAATTTGTATGGAAACAGAAAAGACCACGAATAGCCAAAACAATATTGAGAAAGAAAAATGGAGCTGGAAGAGTAAGGCTCCCTGACTTCAGACTATACTACAAAGCCACAGTAACCAAGACAGTATGCTATTGGCACAAAAACAGAAATATAGATCAACAGTACAGGATAGAAAACCCAGAGATAAACCTACACAGCTATGGTCACCTAATCTATGACAAAGGAGGCAAGAACATACAGTGGAGAAAAGACAGTCTCTTCAATAAGTGGTGCTGGGAAAAATGGACAGCTACATGCAAAAGAATGAAATTAGAACACTGCCTAACACCATACACAAAAATAAACTCAAAATGGATTTGAGACCTAAATGTAAGACCAGACACTATAAAACTCTTAGAGGAAAACATAGGAAAAACACTCTTTGACATAAATCACAGCAAGATCTTTTTTGACCCACCTCCTAGAATAATGAAAATAAAAACAAAAATAAACAAATGGCACCGAATGAAACTTAAAAGCTTTTGCACAGCAAAGGAAACCATAAACAAGACAAAAAGGCCACCCTCAGAATGGGAGAAATTATTTGCAAATGAAGCAACAGACAAAGTATTAATCTCCAGAATATACAAACAGCTCATGCAGCTCAGTATCTAAAAAACAACCCAATCAAAAAATGGGCAGAAGACCTAAATAGACATTTCTCCAAAGAAGACATACAGATGGCCAAGAGGCACATGAAAAGATGCTCAACATCACTAATTATTAAAGAAATGCAAATGAAAACCACAACCTCACACCGTCAGAATGGCCATCATCAAAAAATCTACAAACAATAATGCTGGAGAGGGTGTGGAGAAAAGGGAACCCTCTTGCACTGTTGGTGGGAATATAAATTGATACAGCCACTATGAATAACTGTATGGAGGTTCCTTAAAAAACTAAAAATAGAGCTACCATATGACCCAGCAATCTCACTCCTGGGCATATACCCTGAGAAAACCATAATTCAAAAAGACACATGTACCCCAATGTTCATTGCAGCACTACTTACAATAGCCAGGACATGGAAACAACCTAAGTGTCCATCAACAGATGAAAAGATAAAGAAGATGTGGTAAATATATACAATGGAATATTACTCAGGCATAAAAAGGAACAAAATCGTGTCATTTGTAGAGATGTGATGGACCTAGAGTCTGTCATACAGAGTGAAGTAAGTCAGAAAGAGAAAAAGAAATACCGTGTGCTAACACATATATATGGAATCTAGAAAAAGAAAAAACAGTAGTTCTGAAGAACCTAGGGGCAGGACAGGAATAAAGATGCAGACGTAGAGAATGGACTTGAGGACATGGGGAGGGGGAATGGTAAGCTGGGACGAAGTGAGAGAGTGGCAAGGACATATATACACTACCAAATGTAAAATAGCTAGTGGGAAGCAGCCACATAGCACAGGGAGAGCAGCTTGATGCTTCATGACCACCTAGAGGGGTGGGTTAGGGAGGGTGGGAGGAAGATGCTAGAGGGAGGGTATATGGGGATATATGTATATGTATAGCTGATTCACTTTGTTATACAGCAGAAACTAACACACCATTGTAAAGCAATTATACTCCAGTAAAGATGTTTAAAAAAAAAACACAAAGATTTTCTTTGAGCCCTGTGTCACCCAGGGTAATAGTAAACTGAATAGACTGCCTGAATACTATATAAAGATTTGTTTCACATTTTATTTTGCTGGAGGTGCTCCGTTATACTTTGTCTGTACAACAATCTATATTGAATGTGGACAAATTATATCTATACAACAATCTTCTAGACGGGCTTAGAATGTACACAGAAATTACTTTTAGCCTTTGTTTTAATGTATTGACGGCCTTCTGTGATTACTGTAGTAAGATTTTGATCTCTTCTGTAGTTGAATGTATTCTAATTTAGCCTAGCATCTTTCCACAGATATTGTTCAAATGTATGTTTTCGTAATTTTATAAATCAGAGACCCATGGCTGGTCTCCATACATAGTGCCTTGTGACATGGAGAGGATTAGTACCTCCTCAAGAGAGACTGGGTCAAATTCCCTTTATAGACTGGGTGGCCCCATTAATACCATAAATGTAATTGTTTTACCAATTTTTGGCAGGACAGAATAATAAATTATGACTAAATAAGTCCCCCCAAGATCTCTATGAACCTTTCTCATAAATATACATTTCACAGAGTTGCAGTAAATAGAACATGCAATATTTAAGTTCCTAAGATAATTGTTTATTCAAAAACTATGAGAACTTGCCATTTAATGTTCTGTTAGAAGATACAGGCAGAAAGAGAGAGCTGACTATTTGTTTCATCTAAGATGAAATGATGGCTTAGAGTGAATGTCATCACTGCCAACTGTACCTCCCTTTAGAGAAGTTATACCAAAGGCCAGTGTGCTTTCTCCCTTTGAAGCACATGTCTGGTTTTGAGAAAACCTTATGACTATTTTTCATAGTTTGGAGATCCACACCTGCTCCAATATATAAAAGAAGAAGATGTATACTGAGTGGAAGACTGGACTCAAAGTGTTAATATTTGAATGTAGGGTAATATTTTAAAATTTAAGACTAAAAGGGAATAGAATAACACTCGACTAGTCTCTAAATCTCTCGGTAACTTAACATGTCTGCCTCTTAGCTTATTTAGAAAAACAAAACAAAACAAAAATTAAGTCTAACTCAGAGAGGGAAGCCATCCCTAAATTGGCACGTATTTACACATATATGTACAATATCATCTTTCCTGGTATGTCCTTCCTCTTCCTTCCAGAGCTAGAAGCATCCACACTGCGAATTCCTTCAAGATTCCAGTCAAACACCACTCTCACCATGAAGCATTTTCCAAAGTCAGAATATTTCCCCATCAGAGTCCTCATTGGATCCTGCATGCATCTTTCCAATAACCTCGATTGTATTTTTATTGCAGTGCCTGGCACATGGCTTAAGAGTTGTGCGGTAAATGAATGAGTCAACCTTATCAGGTACCCTTTGAAGGCCATGTGGTTGGACAGGTGACATGAGGGGCACCTAACTTTAGAATCTTAACATTATCACTGGATAAATTATAGACTATTTCAGAGCTTAAAATTTACAGATACTCTCATCACTTTCAGCAAAAATGGGACTCAACAGGACTCAATCTACCAAAGACTTTGTGGGAGCAGAAAAGGAAATAAACGATTCCTTCACAAGAATGAAGAATATTATTTGTGGGATGACTATGATTATTTTCTCCATTCATCTGCGTAACATGGTGTCTTAGCTGTGTGCTTTCCAATGGCCCTTGACGCCGGGTTACTCATGTCTGCTCTCTGTGTAATGTGGTCTCCCCCAGGACAAATTGTCTGTTGTAGGGAGGCTCGTATGCTCTTTATGGCAGCATTTGCATATTTTTTTCATTTCCATAGAAACCTCTCCGCTGAGTCAGAACCGCCTCTGTCTTCTTAAGACAGAGATATTTATCTTTCAAGCAGTGAGATATGCGTAACATAAGACAGATGGTCTTATGTCCTCACCTTATAAGACTCTCCTCTTTAAAGGAATTTATGGTGGTCTGCCTTTAGGTTATTTATTTATATTTTGCTCCATGACCACTTTTCCAGTAATGAGTTTAAATATAAGCAACATAAACCCATCTGGAAATAAAATTATGCACTAGCTTCATGACAAAAGATAATTACAGTATAATCAAGCTGTCATTTTTTGAGATAGTAGCAGATGAAGCATGCTATGAACCAACATGTAAAGTGTATAGATTGTTCTTTCGAATATCTTCTGCAGTGGCTGGGAGTGCCAAGATTCCTAATGCATAATATCAGACTTTGTAACTGGAAATTTTCTGGGAGTGCCCAAACATCTAGTTCTGAGAGTAATGGCTACTAATACTCAGAGGACTAAAGGCTAGAATTAGAATTTCTGTGCTCTGACTTCGACCTCAGCGTGGCTACACTAGCACTACTTGGGTTGTGCCCAGTTTCACAGAATGAGTCTTAATTTTACTTTCTTAAACCTGTCTTTATTCTTAGGTTATTGTTTAGGTAGAATGTGGAGAGTTGGCTGATTTGGCAGAAACTGGTATTTTTAGGAAAAAGAAAAGGCTGTCCTTGAAGTTACTAGTTCAGTTTTCTCTTGCAGCCATGAGATGGGTCCCTGGTTTTTCAAGGCTGGGAGAGCTTTTCCTCTTCCCTGAGCTCAAGATAGCTAATAAGATAAACGGACACAGTCTACCTCCAACCATGTACTTGGCTGGACCATCAGAAAGGGAGAATAGCACAAATGAGGCAGGAACAAGATAGAAGACTATCCAGAAAAGGAACTGCTAATACTTATTCTGTCACTGCTTCTGCCACATGGAGAACTCATCACCTCAGAATAAATATGCTACTTAAAGAGTCCCAGGAAAGTAGGTTTCTTTTGCCTCCTTTCCTTGACACCGTCATTATCCAAAGCCATCAGAAAATGCCTGTCCCAGGGCAGCATGACCACATATATCTCCTGGGATTCTGTGAGCCCTTGGCTGCCGACTGAACAGTCACTGACTCTTAAGTCACTTCTCTGTGTCCCCCAGCTTCTCTGAACTCTAAGCACTGATTTCTCCAATCTGCAGTCAACTTCCTTCCTGTAGTAATGAATTGTATATTAACCTCATGCCTCAGATCATGGAAAACATCGCTGAGTTCTCGGCCAGGATCTTGATTGCTGCATTAGTGACCCTGTTCAGGTTTCTGTTTTCTTCGATATCTCTCCATCTTGGAAATAGTATGGAATAATAATAATATCTAATACTTTTTGTGCACTTACTATATATTTCAGGCCTTGACTTGAACACTTTGTGTGTATTAAGTCATTTTATACACAACTACAAGAGAGATTTCAGGACCACGGATTTATACAACTGGTATAGATAGGCTGCATTGGAATATTATGAGATTGGTCGGAGTCATGGTTACAGGGAAGGAATAAGAGACACTGTAGGGAATATAGTATCCTAGGAAGTTGGATTCTTTATGGCCCTACTTCTGGCTATGCCATGCCAAATCCAATGAAAACTGAATAGAGGAACTTTTAAAATAACTCCATCTTTGGTTTACTCTGATTAAGGCTCAGGGAAGACACATCTACATGGCTGAGCTCAAAAATAGTCAAGCTGGAACTAAAAAGGTAGAAGAGTGGTTAAGAGAAATGCTTCAGACCTGGGTTCAGATCCATCTCCATCATTGACTACTAATGGGACTCCTCTACCTCAGTTTCCTCATTTGTCAAATGCAGCATCCATGTCATGAAATTATTGTAAAGATTGAATTAATTTATAGTCAGTTCTTGAAACATAACAAGTACTTAATAAATGTTAATTACTAGTATATTAAATATTGTTATTATAAAAAGATACATAAAGCAGGAAATATGCCAAATTTATGTTCGATTTTTGATTTGGGCTGTTTTCAGTTAAAAGACATAAATCCTAGCTCTACCATTTACTGATCATGTGAACAAGTAACTTAGCCCCCTGGACTTTAGCTTCTTTATCTTTTAAATGGTGATAATAATACCTACTCCATACAGTTAGAATAAAATGAGGTAGCATATATAAATTACCTGGCACATAAGTGAGAACTTAAATATTATAAAAAAACATCAAAGCATACAACAATAGCTATTATTCTTCATGTGTCAGCTCCAGATACCCAGTTAATTAGGTAAGACACTTATCAGGATAATTGAATAAATTTTATTTTTGGACCTCATTAAACCAAAAGTCCCTTTCTATCTTAAAAATTGAAGTTTTAGAAGATGATCCATTTGAATTGCAATTAAATAGCCGTCATCTAAATAATTAAACAATAGAGTATCTATGTATAGCAACTGTTAGACAGTTTTTCTCTATCTATTTTAAAGAATTGTGGGTGCATGCTATGCAAATGGATTTTCAGGGATTTTTTATTAGCATAAATAGACTGAATTTAAGTAACTCGAGCAGAATAGACAGTATGAGTCATAGTATTTTCATTTTTTCTTGAATGCCTTGAGTTCTATGACAGCCATGTTTTGGGAACCCAGTAACAATGAGGCCTTGTGAGGAGATCTGAAAACAACGTATTGCAGCATGCTGTTACCTCAGATACTCAGATGTGCCCTGAGATACACACTCTTCACCCACAGAGTTTAATGGGGATGAAGACATCCTACCCCGTTCTGTATGATACACAGAGCAGCAGGCTTGTCAGATGGGCTGGTAACTGTTCTTTCCTTAATACCGAGCAAGAGGTACCTCAGCTTAATTGACTGATATTCCATAGTTAGTATTTCTCATTGCAGAGTTAAAATCATGACTGTGGTCAGGATCAAGAGGTCATAATGTAAGATCAAATGACTCTTTTATGATAAATCAAAATATCAAATGGACCAGAAATATACCTTCTTTGCAATATTTTGTGTTATGTACCTTCTCACACAACCTTCAATGAAACATTTGATTTATGTGTTGTGAATTTATTTAGAGAAGAAACTTTCAAAATGTGACATTACTACCCTAAGGCTTGCTCTTTTTTTTGGTCTTCCGTAAAATCACATAGGAAGAAAGAGCATAGAATCTTCGTATTCATTATTTTATTACTTTGTCTAGTTTGAGGCAGCTGCTGTGAGGAATAAATCTTCCTCTCTCTCTCTCTTTTGCTCTCTCACTCTTGCTCTCTCTCCCACTCCTCTAGTCTGACTTGAAATATCCACATGGCTGGCCTGTGCTGTGTCACATGCACAGAGCTCTGGGTCTTTACCACCTCTTTCCAGTTAGCTCACCTCCACTCCACTCTATAAATGCATGGGCAGCCACACCTTGAAACTTATCTTCAGGCTTAAGTGTGTCAACTCCAGTATCTTAGACTTTAAGCTTCATCTCTTTAATTGACTTCTGTCTCCCATTTTCAATCCCCTATTGCACTTTAACTTACCAGCCAATGGAGAGTAGTGGAAACGGCATGGATTATATTATCAGACCTGACCCTGAATGCTGGCTGTATACTTCTATGATTGTGCACAAGTTATGTAAACTTTTGACGCTTCCATTTTCTCCATTGTAAAATAGTGATAATGTTACCCATGTTAAAATAAGCATGCGGGGCTTCCCTGGTGGCGCAGTGGTTGAGAATCTGCCTGCCGATGCAGGGGACACGGGTTCGAGCCCTGGTCTGGGAAGATCCCACATGCCGTGGAGCAGCTAAGCCCGTGAGCCACAACTACTGAGCCTGCGCGTCTGAAGCCTGTGCTCCGCAACAAGAGAGGCCGCAATAATAAGAGGCCCGTGCACCGCGATGAAGAGTGGCCCCCACTTGCCAAAACTAGAGAAAGCCCTCGCACAGAAACGAAGACCCAACACAGCCATAAATAAATAAATAATTAATAAAAAAAAAATAAGCATGCGATAAATATTATCTTTCCTCTGCTTTCTCCAACCCTTCTTCCCTTCCCTTCCCTTCCATGTCTTCCCCACAAAAGCTCAGAGCTCCCTGATACTTCCTTTTTGTTTTTTAGTCATTTCTAGCTTAGTGTTTCTCTCAGTCTCGCCTGGACCCCAAGATTCACATTTCAACTCTGTACTCACTAGCTCTCGAGATTATGTCCCTCACATCTCTGCCATACTAACTTTGATAATCCTTAGCCCTGGATAAATTCAAACATCCATTTACTCTGGTTTGTTCAGTGTTGATGGCTCAAATCACATGGCAATACTTTATACTAATTTTTTATTGCAGTTGAGCCTTGACACACTTTGGCTGAAGTAAACTAACACTCCTTTCCTGAATCATTTGTTAGTATAAAGCAGTTGACATTTAATGGGACTAGAAAAGGAGGTAGGAGGCACAGGAAAAATGACTTTTACAGTTTATCAAGTGCTTCATAGCAGAACTTTATTTTTAAACAAAAAAGTCTATTGACCATACTGATGACCCCCAAATTATTCTTAGCTAACTTCAATAGAGCCCTGAAAGTTGCCTGACAATTCTTTTCTTCTTTTCTGGTCAACTCTAACTTATTCTTCAGTCAGGCACTTCTTTTAATCTCCTACTCTTCATAAGCTGCCAATTCCACTCCAAACTGCATTCCTTAATTTTAGCCATTCTGATAGGTTTGCAGTGTTACCTGTATTAGTTTACTAAGGATGCCATAAGTAAGTATCATACACTGGATGGCTGAAACAACAGAAATTGATTTTCTCAGCTTCACTGGTGAATTCTACAGAACATTCAAAGATTTAATACCTATCCTTGTCAAACTCTTCCAAAAAATTGAAGAGGTGGGAAATCTTCCAAACACATTTCATGAAATCAGCATTACCCTGACACCAAAACCAGATAAGGACACCACAAAAAAAAGAAAATTACCTATTTTCTAAGGCCAATATCCTTGATGAAAATATGCAAAAATCCTCAACCAAATATTAGCAAACTGAATCCAACAATATATTAAAAGGATCATACACCACAATCAAGTAGGATTTATTCCACAGATGCAAGAATGGTTCAACCTTTGTATATCAGTCAACATAACACACCATATTAACAAAATGAAGGATAAAAAAATCATATGATTATCTCAATAGATGCAGAAAAAGCATTTAATGAAATTCAATGTACATTTATGATAAAAACTCTTAACCAAGTGGGTAAAGATGGAATGTACCTCAATACAATAAAGACCGTATGTGACAAACCCACAACTAACATCATACTCAACCATGAAATGCTGAAAGCCTTTCCTCTAAGATCAGGAACAAGACAAGGATATCCACTGTCAGCACTTTTACTCAACATAGCATTAGAATTCCTAGCCACAGAAATTGGGAAAGAAAAAGAAATAAAACATCCAAATTGGAAGGGAAGAAGTAAAACTGTCACTATTTGCATATGACATGACACTATATATAGAAATTCCTAAAGATTCCACCACAAAGCTATTAGAACTAATAAATGAATTCAGTAAATTCTCCAGATACAAAATCACTATACAGAAATCTGTAGCATTTCTGTACACTAATAAATAACTGTGAGAGAAATCAAGAAAACTATCAATTCACGATTGCATCACAAAGAATAAAATACCTAGGAATGAATTTAACCAGTGAGGTGAAAGATCTGTACATTGAAAACTATACGACACTGACAAAAGAAATTGAAGAAATGGAAATGGAAGGATATCCTGAGTTCCTGGGTTGGAAGAATTAATTTTGTTAAAATGTCCATACTATTGAAAGAAATCTACAGATTCAGTGCAATCCCTATCAAAATTCCAGTGGTGCATTTCACAGAACTAAAACAAATAATCCTAAAATTTGTATGGAAGCTCCAAAGATCCCAAATAACCAAAACAGTCTTGAGAAAGAAGAACAAACCTGGAGATATCACGCTCCCTGATTTTAAACTATACTACAGAACTATAGTAATCAAAGCAGTATGGTACTGGCACAAAAACAGAGACACAGAACAATGGAACAGAATTGAAAACCTAGAAATAAACCCACACATATATGGACAATTAATGTATGACAAATGAGCAAAGAACACACAATGGAGAAAGGATAGTCTCGAAAGGATAGTCTCTTCAATAACCAGTGTTGGGAAAACCAAACAGCCACATGAAAAAGAATGAAACTAAACCACTATCTTATACCATACACAAAAATTAACTCAAAATGAATCAAAGGCTATGTCAGTTTTAATTGATTTATTTTTATTTCTCTTGCCTTGAGTAGTTTCTTCATACAAATTCACTGACCACAAGATGTGAGGAGATGTTCTGCATATCTCTGAAGTTCTCTCTCTGTTCAGCCCTCTCCTCTCTGATACTTTGCATCAGTAACTTTCACTGCCTTGGCCTTCCTGGACTTCCAGCTTTATTTCCTCAACTCATGGGGACTTCTGGGCTCCACTTGTGTTCCCCTCCCTGTATTATGGCTCCCAAACTCTCTCCAGGCCTCATATCTCAACTCATTTATTTCCTGTTTCTTAATGATGACTCGCCTTCATTGCCTAATATCTAATGTCTGGAAAGTCATTTAATAAAAAATAGTTTGTCCAGCTTTTTAGTTGTTTCAGGCAGGAGAATAAATTTAGTCCCTGTTATTACATGTTGACAATTAGGTAATATAATACCTTTCTAACATGTAATACTCTTCTAGTTCATTTTAGTAAACAGCAGCAATGACAACATACATATTGAGACCCTATGTGTCAGGAAGGGTATAGGATATTGGTGACAAGAATATGAAGAACTCATAGGTTCATCCCTTAAAATGCTCAGAATTTATTCTCTTCCAGTGTGTCTTTGAATGGATGGATTCCCACAAAAAAAGTATAGGGGAACCAACCCATCTTTTAAAATCCACACAGGATTATGTTCCCTTTTAAAATTCTACAGTGCTTGTTCAAAATACTAAGCTTACTATACTTTTCATGGCATATAGTGTCTTTGATTTTAGCCGAGTATCATAACTATCTCAGCTTTATCTCCCTCAGTGAATTATAATATCTCTAGCATATTTGTTGCTATATTTCTTCAGTGTCCAGCAGAGAACCTATCCAAAATAGACATCCAACAAATATTTCAGTGAATAAATTTACCTACTGTAGGAATGGAGAAATGATCAATACAACAAGAAGAATGGATTACTTTAAGTAAAAGAAAAATGAGATGTCAAAAGAAGAATTAGTAATTGGGTAGGTCAAATGGTCCAAAAAGGACCAAGGAAGACTTAGCTGGGGCGGGGAAGGAGGGCTAGGATGAGGTGATGAGGATGAGATGGGAGAGCATGCAAAAAGGCTACCAAAAAAAAAAAACAAACAAAAACAAACAAACAAAAAAAAGGCTACCAAAAAACCCCTCAAAAAACAACAAACAAGCAAACCAACAAAAAGTCACCCCCCACAACAGGAACAGAAAAAATGTAAAGAAGGGATGGAAAATTTGAGGTGATAAAGGCAGAGGAAAGAAAGAGACATATAACACGACTGATAGGGTAAGGAGAAAAATGAAGAAAAGTTTCATTTGTAACCATCTCTCTAATACTGACATATAATTTATTGAGCTTACTAGAATTATTGCCACTTTATTCTTTAGTAACTCAGTTATAAAACAAGAGTAACAATAATTATGTCCTTATTCCTAAGGATTTAGTCAGTGTAAGTATTTTCTATAGCTTATGGGATAAAGGCCAGGAAATGATTTATGTTTCACAACTCAATTTCTGGTTGAGTCTCTGAAATTCAGATGCCTCTTCCTTTTTTCTATGAAAAAATGTAGTTTAGTTGAGCACAATTTAGTCTTGGCCTCTTTCACCCAAACACTTAGAATAAGAGCTGTGTTGAAATTCATGATACAATTATCTATAGTAACGCCATGATTCAATGACTGTGTTCACTGAAGCACTAAGATTTGAAACAATAAGTACAATTGCTAACACATCTCCATGAGAGGCAAATTAAAAATTGCCTGAAAAGCTAACAGTGTGTGATCCTGAGAATGAAATACCTCAAGAAATGTTCTGGCTATTATTAATTTTAGTTTTGTCATAGGACAGACACTCTAGATAGACAAAACCATTTTCATGGGAAAACAATCTGGAAATAAATAGGGATGTTTGGGGAATTGCTTTATGGCAGAAAAGACTGGCTACCAATTTGAGTCTAAACAAATCCAACTTTCTCTGTGTGGGAAGATGAGTTCATAGCAACGGATAAAATAATGTCCTTTGTGAATTACCTTGGCCAGTTATGATCTCAGCTGTTTGCCCCAGTAATACCCTCCTTCAAATGACCAGGCGTATTGCCTGGGAAAGTGAGATGATGCAGACGAGCCCTGGTCCTGAGCCTGCAAGTAAAGCCCAAATCCCCAAATCTCCCTGGAACTCCTTGGGAGTTGAAGCTGCTCTCTATTCAACCACAGACACAGCATTCTCTTTACAGAACAACGTGGATCTTAGCAGAGCTCAAGAGGCCCTTGGTGACCTGGCTGAAGCCTACTCACCACTTCTCCCATGTATTATGTGCTCCAGCAACAGTGAACTACTTCAGTTACTGTATAGGCCACACATCCTCTTTCAGACTTTCAAAGCAGCACCATCTCTGTTTTCTGCTTAGAAGTCCCTTCCCTTCCCCTTTCCCATCACTAGGCAGACAGATTTTTATTTGTCCTTTAAGACGTCTCAAATGCCACTTCCTCATCTCAACCTCAGCTGCCCCCTACCCTGTGTTCTCAGTTACCCCCACGAGGCAGTGCTCAATTAAGACTCTTGAGGCCCAACCAATAAAACAATTACGCAGCCCCACTTTACGTATAGTGCAAATAAAATACTACTAAATCTTAAAATAAATAGAAAGGAATTTTTGAAAGTTCTGAGCTTTCCCAGATAACCTCAATTCTTTTTAAAAAATATATCACATCCCCCTGTGAAGATCATGTCTTATCTGCCTTTGTGTCTTATCTGTTTAAGTGACTAGCATATAGTAGGTGTTCAACAAAGGCTTTTTGAGTAAAAGAATGAATCCTTTTACATTTTATTTGTACTTTAATAGCCTTTCTCTCTTTTTCTGAAAAAAAAAAAAAACCTATTTTCCAACCCTCACATGTTTTTTTCATTCTTTGTATAATACTATTTAATGAGGGAAATATTTCAATAGTATAAACCTTAAAATGAAAGGACAAAGCCACAAAAAAATAAAGAGTGGATAAAATGTATCTTTACCTTCTGAGATCCAAAATCTTCCTTGTATTCTATAGTCTTGAAAGTGATTCCTGACTGAAATTCTTGGAGGGAGAATGCATAATTTCAGAATACTCCCATCCATCATCTTACCGTGCCTAAAGATTATCATTGTTATCATTATGATCATTATTACAATATACTTAAGGGGAACATTCCAGAGCAAGGAATTATGTTAGGAAGAAAACAAACCCTGATGGCAGATTGGTAAGGAAACTGAGCACCTTTGAGGTGAGTTGAGAACACTGAGAACCTTAGAAGGGAGAGGAGGAGGTGGGGTCCAATGGAGGTGGGGCTGGATCACAGAGTATCTCTCTCAACTCATAGTGGAGAATGGCACCACAGATTTTTTCTTTTAAGAAGTCTAGACTGCTCTGATTCTGCTAACACCTTCGGACTCCATGCTTGACGTCCTACTGCTTCTCCCTGGATATGAAGCATTATAATAATAAAAACTAATATCTATTAGGGCCTTATTATGTGCCAGGCAAGGTTGCAGGCATTTTACATGTACTAGCTTATTTAATTTTCATAAAAATCCTATGGGATAGGAACCATTACAGTTTCCATTTTACAGATGAGGAATCAAATATAATGGTTGTAAATCTAGGCAGGATGACTCTAGAGCCCTTACTTTAATCCCTACACGATTAGCCTTGTGGCTTTTAAATGGAAGTTGGAAAGGGCCTTAGAGGCTGCGTACCCCACCTTCCTTATTGTGCAGCCAAGGAGTGAAGTCTGGGAAGGTTAAGTGATGTATGTGAGGTCACTCAGTTAGTGAGGGGTGGAGTTGGATTTGAACCCCAGCAGTGTATGTGGTAACGCTTGCCCACACCTTTGCAGAACCTGAGAATGATGCTTGACCATTAGCACTGTGCAGCCAGGTACAGGAAGACGGGCCAGGGATAAAGATCTTAAGCTGTAAAAGGACCAACCAAAGCTCAAGGCCAGAATGGACTTCAGATTTTCTCACCCTCAAACATTCTTTCCACTACAGACTCTGTGTGTTCTGTATGACCCATTCAAATTCCACCTCAAACCCAACACTTGCGATTTTTTACTCATTCTAAGATCTTTGTGCAAATCCTGCTGATGAGGGAAGCCGTGAAAGGATACTACCCAAAAACATGCAGCTATGCAGTGGAGGAACTGGGATGTGAACTCAGGTATATCTGATTCCAGTCCCATGATCCTCATTGCAGATAATCAGAAGCAAAGAGAGGTCAAGAAATAATTGCAAGCGTTTAAAATTCAACATTGTTTAGTAAACACCTAAATCACATTAAATAGAAGTAGATGATTGCCATTAATGCTGCCAATTTGTCCCTTGATTTATAGTCAAGGAACTGAAACCTAGGTCCCCAAAGTCCACAAACAGAACAGTGCAGTGGATTGTTACACCTGAGGCTGAGGAAGTTTTACCATATGACTGGGCTGCCAGAAGGGGTGAGTGTTGTATTGTTAGGAAAATTGTGTGTAGTCTCCCTAAGCAAAAACTGTAGGTGAAGATGGGCTTTGCGTGCAGAAAGAGCGTCAGATGTACCACTGACCACAGCAGCTCAGTGCATGAGAAACTGAGAAGAGCAGAGCTAAGCACAAACCACTAGCTCATATTTATCGATTTTCAACAGGAAATGAAAAACTTGTGCTGCTCCTTGGCCAGTGCTGTCAAAGTGGCTGAGGTTGCCTGAGTGGTTCAGCAATATTTCCCAGCATCTGCTTCTTATAGCCAAAATATACAGGAGTTTAAAATCTTTCCCACGTCTTCTCTGTCAGAACTATAAGATATATCTTGGAATTTAAAGTTTCTTCATTAGAAAATTATAATCATTTTAAAAATGTGCAACTTTTATATTGCAGCAATAGAAATGTACTCAAGTGCTTTTTTAGTTAGTAGAGGATATGGTCAGTTAGCTGAAACTTACATGTGCATATTCCACGTATGGAAAATGGGAGAGTTCCATGAGCGGGGGTGGAAGAACTTGCAGACCTCTGCACTTAAAAGCAGATGAGCTGCATGATTGACTACATGGGTATAGCAGCAAGTATTCCCTGAGCCTTTCTATTGTCCAGGCACTAGGCTAGTTTCTGTGATAAGAAAAAGATGACCAAAATGCATTCCCTTCTCTCAAGGAGTTAATGGTCTAGCAGAGGAGGTGAGACATATATACAGCTAACCTTAGGATCAAGTCATGATGTGATTTTTCTCTACCCAGTAGAGAACTTAGTATTAGCAAGTACTAGAGGAGTTCAAGAGAGGGAGAAATAAGCCCAATGGGTATCAATTAACATGTGAGCCAGGTCTAGAAGTGGGGGTAGAATCTTGGTAGATAAAATAGGGCATGAGTATTTCAGGAACAGGAAGCAGTCTTGGGATTTTCTAAACAGATGATTACATTGTCTGTATAACAAGATAGTTTTGCCCTCTCTTTTCTAATCTGGATGCCTTCTATTTCTTATTCTTGAGTTTTACACTGACTAGAGCCTCCAATACAGTGTTGGATGGAAGTGGTAAGACATATTTAATTTTTTTCAGATCTTGAAGAGAAGGCATTTAGTCTTTCGCCAGTTAAGTATGATGTTAGCCATAGTTTTTTCTTATATGCTTTTTCTCAGGTTGAGGAAGTTCCCTCCTATTCTTAGTTTGCTGAGAGTTTTTATCAGGAATAGAGTATTACTTTGTCAAGTGCTTTTTCTGTGTCTACTGAGAGTGGCATATAGATTTCCTTTTTCAGTCTGTTAACATGGTGAATTACATTGATTAAATTTTGAATTGATTTTTGCATTCCTAGAATAAATTCCATTTGTTTATGATGTATTATAATTTTATGTATCGGTGGATTCAACTTGTTAAAATTACATTAAGATTTTAGCATCAATGTGGATAAAGAATACAGTTTTCTTTTTTGTAATATCTTTGTCTGGTTTTGATATCAGGATAATAATTGGCCTTATAATAAATTCCTTCATCTTTGATTTTCTGGAAGAATATGTTATAGAATTTGTATTATTTTTTTCCTTAAACATTTGGTAAAATTCATCAGTAAGTCATCTGAACCTAGAGTTCAGTTTTCTTTGTAATGGTATTTTTAATTGAAAACTCAATTGCTTTAAGTTTGTTGGAGGCAGGTTGCTTTTTTTGAGGCTTCCTTTTAAACTTCGTTAGGTGGGACCTGGAAAACATTTAGTATAGGGCTAACTTTGCCCCACTTCTGAGGTAATACCCTCTCCCCAGTTCCCTGTGAATTATGAGTTATTACACTCTAGCTGATGAGAAGATGAATTATTCTCAGCCTTGTGTGTACTCTAAGAATTATGGTTTTTTTTAAAATAAGATATCTTTTTTATTTTTTTAATTTTTATTTATTTATTTATGGCTGTGTTGGGTCTTCGTTTCTGTGCGAGGGCTTTCTCTAGTTGTGGCGAGCAGGGGCTACTCTTCATCGCGGTGCGCGGGCCTCTCACTATCGCGGCCTCTCTTGTGGAGCACAGGCTCCAGACGCGCAGGCTCAGTAGTTGTGGCTCACGGGCCTAGTTGCTCCGCGGCATGTGGGATCTTCCCAGACCAGGGCTCGAACCCGTGTCCCCTGCATTGGCAGGCGGATTCTCAACCACTGTGCCACCAGGGAAGCCCAGAATTATGTATTTTTATTCTTTTGGTTGAATTTTTCCTGATTCTTGGGTAGTTTCCTCACACACATGAGCTTCTCAGTAATCAGGACCCTTTGCATATCTTCAGAGCCCTTTCTCTATGCAGATCTCTCTTCTCCGGTGCTTTGCTTTGTTAACCCTAGACACCCTGACTTTCCCAGGTCCCACCTCCACCTCCTCTACTCAGTGAATTTGCTGGGTTCTACTTGTCTTCCCCCTCCTTATGATTCAGTCTAGAAACTCTCCCCAGGAAGTAAGCTAGGGAAATCATGTAACTCACTTGTTTTTCCTCCCCTCTCTCAGTGGTCACTGTTCTGTGCCACCTGATATCTAATTCTGACAGCTGATACTAAGTGTATTTTGCCTGGATTTTTAGTTGTTTTGGATGAGAGGATAAGTCCAGCTCTGATTACTTTATGTCACCTAGAAATGGAAGTTCCAGTGTTCTTTCTACTCCTAAATGTCACTGCTAAGGCATTTTTAAAAATTGAGGTATAATTGACGTGTGACATTATATTCATTTCAGGTGTACAACATAAAGATTTGTTACGTGTATTTATTATGAAATGATCACCACAATAAATCTAGTTAACATCTATCACTATACATAGTTTCAATTTTTTTTCTTGTGATAAGCACTTTTAAGGTCGATCTACTCTCTTAGCAGCTTTGAAATATGCAATACAGTATTAGTAACTATAATCACCATGTTGTACATTAAATCCCCATGACTCATTCCAAGATATATGAATACATTTTCGTATGTACCTGACTGTGATATGATTTTGAGACTAATATCAGTTCTTCAGCTTTAACCTAAGTTACCTAATAGTCCTAGCCTAAATCGTCTTGTTTCCTTGTGAATACATGGTTGGGCCAGAACAGTGATGTTAAACTTTTTATCTTCTTCACGGAGGAAGTGAAACTACAGAGATTCCCTCTGGGAGTGATTCTCAATAAGTGGGAAGGAGATGGGTATTCATTATCTTTAAGGGATGGGATGAAGGGGATTATGTACCTTGGAAAATGAGTCTTTAGTGGGACGTGCCATTCTCTCAGCCAGCACTTTCTGGAGTAGATGACTAAGTTCTTTGAACGTCTGTTGAGCAACTTGAATATATACGGAACTATGTTTAGGTCTGTGAGAAGAGCAAGTATTAGTAAGACTTGTTTCATATCCCTAAGTAGTGTAGAATATATGTGATAATATCAAAGTTCTAGTTCTAAAAATTGTCGGAAAAGTATTATATCAGTTGGGATACTGTGTAATTTGTGTTAAAATACTAGGACATATTGCATTAATAAAGTTTCTTTCTAGGATCCCAGATTTTAAAAAGCACAGAAATCCAAGGGGTACACGGTATGGCATTTTGCATTGCCAACTAAAATCTGGAAGAGTTCCTTAGATCTCTGGGAACTGATAGACAATTTAATCCATGGAAAATGATTATAGATTTTTGTATTTTTATATTTTATAAATTTATTTTCAAAATACTTCTAAATCTTAAACTAAATCTTTGATATATTACTTAAATATATCAAAAGGATATTTACACATGTTTAGTGGAAATTCACCGTCAATGATATTTATTCATAATTCATTAATGCAAACACAGGAAATAATTTGTTTGTATTATGCCTTAGAGACAGGTAGATATTGACACCATTTTCCCCAATGAACTAGAATAGTTCAGTAATTTTCCCACGTAGTAGACTTTTTATTTCTTACCTACATGCATTTAATACAATTAATGCATTTATGGATTAGCTGTCTTAGACTGTGAAACAGTTGTTCCAGAAATCCCACTAATCACTAATGACTGTAGATCCTTTCTGGAAAATCATTTTCAATGTGCAGACCCAGGGGCTTCTAATCTGTTTAAAGGATTTCCAAGTGGGATATTCAGTGCTTCAGCCAATCTGTACAAACTGATGACGATGTAACTAAGTGGCACTGAAATGTAATCAAAATCATACACACATAAGCAGAGACTTGTGGATTTATACACATTTTCTGGATGTGAATGAAAAGAATTGTTGAAGTTTGAGCTGGCAACAGACCAGCTTTGCAATCTTACCCAAACTCCTTACTTTCTCTTGCTTTACTATACAAGTATATAGTTTGCACTATATTCTGATTTCTGTTTTACATTTTTCACTTTTTCTTCATAAACAAGATGTCTTACCTGATATAAGAGGAGAGTTTAGCTCCTCAGGAAAACTAAGGCTAATTCTGTGCTGTGACCATGGGTCAAATACAGCAAATATAATACCTGGTACATGCTGTTTCTATGGCCAGAAGATGAAGATTTCCTATCCTCAGTGTGCATTTGAATTACTCAAAGAAGTTGTTAAATGCAAATTTTCTATCCATGTCTCAAAAGATTCTGATTCAAAAGGTGTGGGGTGAGGTGCCCAAACTTGCATTTTTAACAAATTTTTCAAGTGATGCTAATGAAGGTCCATGAAGGACTTTGGACCATTTTTAAAGAAATACTGGAATAAAACTTGGTTTGCCAAACTCTCCTCTGTGCTCTATACTACCTTTGTTTAAAATCCAAATGTTTTCTTTTTTCAAACAAACAAACAAACAAAACCAAACCAGATGGTAGTATTCACTCTTTGATATTTTAATTAATAAAAAGTCTTCTTTCGGGGGGACCTTCAAGATGGTGGAGGAGTAAGATGTGGAGATCACCTTCCTCCCCAAATACATCAGGAATACATCTACGTGTGGTACAACTCCTACAGAACACCTACTGAACGCTGGCAGAAGACCTCAGACTTCCCAAAAGGCAAGAAACTCCCCACATACCTGGCCATGTGGCTGACAAGGTCTTGGTGCTCCAGCTGGTGTCAGGCCTGAGCCCCTGAGGTGGGAGAGCTGAGTTTAGGACATTAGTCCACCAGAGACCTCCCGGCTCCACATAATATCAAATGGCGAAAACTCTCCCAGAGATCTCCGTCTCAACGCTAAGACCCAGCTCCACTCAACGACCAGCAAGCTACAGTGCTGGACACACTATGCCAAACAACTAGCAAGACAGGAACACAAACCCACCCATTAGCAGAGAGGCTGCTTAAAGTCATAATAAGTTCACAGGCACCCCAAAACACACCACCGGATGCAGTCCTGTGCACCAGAAAGACAAGACCCAGCCTCATCCACCAGAACACAGGCACCAGTCCCCTCCACCGGCAAGCCTACACAACCCACTGAACCAACCTTAGCCCCTGGGGGCAGACGCCAAAAACAATAGGAACTATGAACCTGCAGGCTGCGAAAAGGAGACCACAAACACAGTAAGTTAAGCAAAATGAGAAGACAGAGAAGTACACAGCAGATGAAAGAGCAAGGTAAAAACCCACCAGACCAAACAAATGAAGAGGAAATAGGCAGTCTACCCGAAAAAGAATTCAGAGTAATGATAGTAAAGATGATCCAAAATCTTGGAAATAGAATGGAGAAAATACAAGAAATGTTTAACAAGGACCTAGAAGAACTAAAGAGCCAACAAACAATGATGAACAACACAATAAATGAAATTAAAAATTCTCTAGAAGGAATCACTAGCAGAATAACTGAGGCAGAAGAACAGATAAGTGACCTGGAAGATAAAATAGTGGAAATAACTATGGCAGAGCAGAATAAAGAAAATAATGAAAATAATTGAGGACAGTCTCAGAGACCTCTGAGACAACATTAAATGCACCAACATGCGAATTATAGGGGTCCCAGAAGAAGAAGAGAAAAAGAAAGGGACTGAGAAAATATTTGAAGAGATTATAGTTGAAAACTTCCCTAACATGAGAAAGGAAATAGTCAATCAAGTCCAGGAAGCACAGAGAGTCCCATACAGGATAAATCCAAGGAAAAACATGCCAAGACACATACTAATCAAACTATCAAAAATTAAATACAAGGAAAAATATTAAAAGCAGCAAGGGAAAAGCAACAAATAACATACAAGGGAATCCTCATAAGGTTAACAGCTGATCTTTCAGCAGAAACTCTACAAGCCAGAATGTAGTGGCAGGACATGTTTAAAGTGATGAAAGGGAAAAACCTACAACCAAGATTACTCTACCCAGCAAGGATCTCATTCAGATTCGATGGAGAAATTAAAACCAACCTTTACAGGCAAACAAAAGCTAAGAGAATTCAGCACCACCAAACCAGCTTTACAACAAATGCTAAAGGAACTTCTCTAGGCAGGAAACGCAAGAGAAGGAAAAGACCTACAATAAAAAAACCCAAAGCAATTAAGAAAATGGTAATAGGAACATACATATAGATAACTGCCTTAAATGTAAATGGATTAAATGCTCCAACCAAAAGACACAGACTGGATGAATGGATACAAAAACAAGACCCTCATATATGCTGTCTACAAGAGACCCACTTCAGACCTAGGGACACATACAGACTGAAAGTGAGGGGATGGAAAAGATATTCCATGCAAATGGAAATCAAAAGAAAGCTGGAGTAGCAATTCTCATACCAGACAAAATAGACATTAAAATAAAGACTATTACAAGAGACAAAGAAGGACACTACATAATGATCAAGGGATCAATCCAAGATGAAGATATAACAATTGTAAATATTTATGCACCCAACATAGGAGCACCTCATTACATAAGGCGAATGCTAACAGCCATAAGGAGAAATCGACAGTAACACAATCATAGTAGGGGACTTTAACACCCCACTTTCACCAATGGACAGATCATCCAAAATGAAAATAAATAAGGAAACACAAGCTTTAAATGATTCATTAAACAAGATGTACTTAATTGATATTTATAGGACATTCTATCCAAAAGCAACAGATTACACTTTCTTCTCAAGTGCTCCATGGAACATTCTCCAGGATAGATCATATCTTGGGTCACAAATCAAGCCTTGTAAATTGAATAAAATTGAAATCGTATCAAGTATCTTTTCCGACCACAACGCTGTGAAACTAGGTATCAATTACAGGAAAAAATCTGTAAAAAATACAAACACATGGAGGCTAAACAATACACTACTAAATAACCAAGAGATCACTGAAGAAATCAAAGAGGAAATCAAAAAAATCCTAGAAACAAATGACAATGAAAACACGATGACCCAAAACCAATGGGATGCAGCAAAAGCAGTTGTAACAGGGAATTTTATAGCAATACAATGCTACCTCAAGAAACAAGAAAGATCTCGAATAAACAACCTAACCATACACCTAAATCAATTAGAGAAAGAAGAACAAAAAACCCCCAAAGTTAGCAGGAGGAAAGAAATCATAAAGATCAGATCAGAAATAAATGGAAAAGAAATGAAGGAAACTATAGCAGAGATCAATAAAACTAAAAGCTGGTTCTTTGAGAAGATAAACAAAATTGACAAACCATTAGCCAGACTCATTAAGAAAAAAAGGGAGAAAACTTAAATCAATAGAATTAGAAATGAAAAAGGAGAAGTAACAACTGACACTGCAGAAATACAAAGGATCATGAGAGATTACCACAGGCAACTCTATGCCAATAAAATGGACAACCTGGAAGAAATGGACAAATTCTTAGAAAAGCACAACCTTCTGAGACTGAACCAGGAAGAAATAGAAAATATAAGCCGACCAATCACAAGCTGTCAAGTTGAAACTGTGATTAAAAATCTTCCAGCAAACAAAAGCCCAGGACCAGATGCCTTCACAGGTGAATTCTAACAAACATTTAGAGAAGAGCTAACACCTATCCTTCTCAAACTCTTCCAAAATATAGCAGAGGGAGGGACACTCCCAAACTCATTCTACGAGGCCACCATTACCCTGATACCAAAACCAGACAAAGATGTCAGAACAAAACTACAGGCCATTATCACTGATGAACATAGATGCAAAAATCCTCAACAAAATACTAGCAAACAGAATGCAACAGCACATTAAAAGGATCATACACCATGATCAAGGGGGGTTTATACCAAGAATGCAAGGATTCTTCAATATAGGCAAATCAATCAATGTGATAAATCATATTAACAGATTGAAGAAGAAAAACCGTATCATCTCTATAGATGCAGAAAAAGCTTTCAACAAAATTCAACACCCATTTATGATAAAAGTCCTCCAGAAAGTAGGCATAGAGGGAACTTACCTCAACATAATAAAGGCCATATATGACAAACCCACAGCCAACATCATTCTCAATGGTGAAAAACTGAAAGCATTTCCACTAAGATTAGGAACAAGATAAGGTTGCCCACTCTCACCACTGTTATTCAACATAGTTTTGGAAGTTTTAGCCACAGCAATCAGAGAAGAAAAAGAAATAGAAGGAATCCAAATCGGAAAAGAAGAAGTAAAACTGTCACTGTTTGCAGATGACATGATACTATACATAGAGAATCCTAAAGATGCTACCAGAAAACGACTAGAGCTAATCAATAAATTTGGAAAAGTAGCAGGATGCAAAATTAATGCACAGAAGTCTCTTGCATTCCTGTACACTAATGATGAAAAATCTGAAAGAGAAATTAAGAAAACAGTCCCATTTACCACGGCAACAAAAAGAATAAAATACCTAGGAATAAACCTACCTAAGGAGACAAAAGACCTGTATGCAGAAAACTATAAGACACTGATGTAAGAAATTAAAGATGAAACAAACAGATGGAGAGATATACCATGTTTCTGGATTGGAAGAATCAATATTGTGAAAATGACTGTAGTACCCAAAGCAATCTACAGATTCAATGCAATCCCTATCAAACTCCCAATGGCATTTTTCACAGAACTAGAACAAAAAAATTAACAATTTGTATGGAAACACAAAAGATCCTGAATAGCCAAAGCAATATTGAGAAAGAAAAATGTAGCTGGAGGAATCAGACTCCCAGACTTCAGACTATACTACAAAGCTACAGTAATCAAGACAGTATGGTACTGGCACAAAAACAGAAATATAGATCAATGGAACAGGATAGAAAACCCAGAGATAAACCCACGCACATATGGTCACCTTATTTTTGATAAAGGGGGCAAGAATGTACAATAGAGAAAAGACAGCCTGTTCAGTAAGTGGTGCTGGGAAAACTGGACAGCTACATGTAAAAGAATGAAATTAGAGCACTCCCTAACACCGTACACAAATAGAAACTCAAAATGGATTAAAGACCTAAATGTATGGCCAGACATTATAAAACTCTTAGAGGAAAACATAGGCAGAACACTCTCTGACATAAATCACAGCAAGATCCTTTTTGATCCACCTCCTAGAGTAATGGCAATAAAAACAAAAATAAACAAATGGGACCTAATGAAACTTAAAAGCTTTTGCACAGCAAAGGAAACCATAAACAACATCAAAAGACAACCCTCAGAATGGGAGAAGATATTTGCAAACGTAGCAACTGACAAAGGATTAATCTCCAAAATTTACAAGAAGTTCATGCAGCTCAGCATCAAAAAAACAAACAACCCAATCCAAAAATGAGCAGAAGACCTAGACATTTCTCCAAAGCAGATAAACAGATTGCCAGCAAACACACGAAAGGATGCTCAACATCACTAATCATTAGAGAAATGCAAGTCAAAACTGCAATGAGGTATCACCTCACACCAGTCAGAATGGCCATCATCAAAAAATCTACAAACAGGGCTTCCCTGGTGGCGCAGTGGTTGAGAATCTGCCTGCCAGTGCAGGGGATATGGGTTCGAGCCCTGGTCTGGGAAGATCCCACATGCCGCGGAGCAACTAGGCCTTTGAGCCACACCTACTGAGCCTATGCGTCTGGAGCCTGTGCTCCGCAACAAGAGAGGCCGCGACAGTGAGAGGCCTGCGCACCGCGATGAAGAGTGGCCCCCACTCGCCACAACTAGAGAAAGCCCTCGCACAGAAATGAAGACCCAACACAGCCAAAAATAAATTAATTAATTAAAAAAAAAAAAGCCTGTGTAAGTCACCTCTCCCATCCTCCCAACCCCTGCAAGATTCCCTTTAAAAAAAAAAAAATCTACAAACAATAAATGCTGGAGAGGGTGTGGAGAAAAGAGGACCCTCTTGCACTGTTGGAGGGAATGTAAATTGATACAGCTACCATGGAGAACAGTATGCAGATTCCTTAAAAAACTAAAAATAGAACTACCATATGACCCAGCAATCCCACTACGGGGCATACATCCTGAGAAAACCATAATTCAAAAAGAGTCATGTACCACAATGTTCATTACAGCTCTATTTACAATAGACAGGACATGGAAGCAACCTAAGTGTCCAGCAACAGATGAATGGATAAAGAACATGTGGCACATATGTACAATGGAATATTACTCAGCCATAAAAAGAAACGAAATTGAGTTATTTGTAGTGAGGTGGATGGACCTAGAGACTGTCATAAAGAGTGAAGTAAGACAAAGAGAAAAACAAATACCATATGCTAACACACATATATGGAATCTAAAAAAAAAAATGAAAAAATGGTTCTAAAGAGCCTAGGGGCAGAACAGGAATAAAGATGCTGACATAGAGAATGGAATTGAGGACACCAGGAGGGAGAAGGGTAAGCTGGGACGAAGTGAGAGAGTGGCATGGACATATATACAGTACCAAATGTAAAATAGATAGCTAGTGGGAAGCAGCCACGTAGCGCTGGGAGATCAGCTCAGTGCTTTGTGTCCACCTAGAGGGGTGGGATAGGGAGGGTGGGAGGGAGATGCAAGAGGGAGGAGATATAGGGGTATATGAATATGTATAACTGATTCACTTTGTTATGAAGCAGAAACTAACACACCATTGTAAAGCAATTATACTCCAATAATGATGTTAAAAAAATAAAATAAAATATATTTGGAAGAATAGAAAGAAGTCTTCTTTCTCCTTTTCCATACCTTACACATTCCCACCCCACTGGTCTACTGGATTTAAAATTTATGACACTGTTGTATTATGCAGAACAAAAGGAATAGGCCAATAGATGCTCTGTTTAAAAAAATAAGAAAAGTTAAACTTTTCTTTTTAATGCTTAATGCTATGGTTATACATCTCCATATTTCTGGAGTTAATGTAATAAGCCCCTGCTAGACTCTAAAGGAGTATGGCCTTCCCCCAACTCCTAAGTCACTCCTTCCCAAGGAGGCAGTGAAATACCTGGCTAACAGGTCACTTGGGGTTATGTGTCTCAGTTGGAGGAAGATAATATTACAAAATCCTTATGGGGACTTCCCTGGCGGTCCAGTGGTTAGGGCTGCACGCTTCCACTGCAGGAGGCATGGGTTAGATCCCTGGTCAGGGAACTAAGATCCCACATGCCACGCTGTGCAGCCAAACACACAAACAAACAAACAAAAATCTATATGTAATGGGGAGTTAGTCTCCCCTCCTCCTCCATTCCCAACGTGAAGCAGACATTTGGGTAAATGCGACGTGTCTATAGATTCACTTTTCCCTTGGATGCCAGGACTGAACTAGGAGTAGGGGAACGAAAAGTACTTACAAGTCCAGTTGGTCCTCACACTAAGCCATATCCTCCTAATAACGTTATAAGCAATGAGGGGAATATAGTTTTTATATCCACATATCTAACTCCTGTTCCATTTCTTAATGTTTTTAACTTGAGTGGGGAAAAGCGAGTGTTATTTATCGATCCTTACCTCTTAGGCCACAGTGCTTGGCAGACTGAAGCACACTGATACCTTTTGCGTGTCTCTCTTTAAATGGATCTTTTCTATAAGTCATTTTCTATCCATTTACATGGTCGTGTAAACTTGTTTATCATACCAAAATGTACACTAATGAACAAAAGTATAAATTATTTGAAGTCAGTGAAAAAGAGCAGTTTGCCATTCTAACACATGCCAGAAAAAAGGCTGTAAACTGTTGAGTACATGTGAATGATTTTGAGCTAGCACTAGGCGGTTTAAACTGAGGCACCAAACACAGAGTAATGAATTTCTGGCAGTCTAAGAGAAAGAGAAACATGTGCAGAGAGTTCTCATTTTGTATTTGTGTTATGCTTATAAAGCCAAGGCCCTCATGACCAGCCTGGAGCTTGTGGCTTTTAAAGAAGCACAGCGGTCCCCAAAGAAGTTTCAATTTCATTCATATCTCTTGAAGACATTTAAAGGGGTTTCATATGTATGGCCTATGACAATTCTTCTTAACTCTCTTGTCCTCTCCCTTTCTGTAGCATTCCTATCTCACAGAAGCATTCGTCTCTCCTAGCCCAGAACTTTCTCATTGGTACCATCCTATCCCAGTCATCTTATCCTATGAACTCCCCCTCTTTTCACTGTGTCTTTCCAGAAATGCCCCTGGCCCATCACATCTCCCTGGAATGTGGTCCCCCTTGGAGTGTGGTTCATCCTTTTTCTGGATTGCTTGTGGATTTTGTTCTTCGTCCACTTGGAGTACAGAGAAGGGAGATCAAGGCTAAGCAGGCAATCCAGATAATTTTCTTTGGGGAGTGTGTAGGGGGACATGGCAGGAGTGAAGGGGGGATGTGGGGAGGTTGAGGGAAAATTGTGAGCCTCTACACTTAAGTAATGTTTCTGTTTCATCACCTTTGTTCCATGGAAAATCATCAGAACGATCTAAACGCACTATTAGCATAGCTGCCCATCTTCACAGAGAAGCATTTATGGGTTGACATTTTAATTTGGAGGGTTCACTTTTATGAAGTACACAATATTTTGCTGGGCTCCTGAATGAATATCTATTCCTAAAGTTTCAGACTTTGGGAGAAGGAGGGGGCGGGAGAGGAATCATTCATTGGATGGGGTGGATCCAGCTCAAACGATACTGCAACCTGGTCGAAAAAATAGATTTGGGTCAACATTTTTCAGATTGTCTACAGATCCTTTTGAAGAATCTGGATCCCTCCTTCCTCACACATACACTCTTTGTAAGTGGAATGTGCAGATAGCACGTTTACTTGTGCCTCCATCCTTACATGTTCTGACTTCCCAGCACTTTGAAAAGAAAATGAAGAAAAATGTTTTCTTTGAAAGCTCCCCTTCCTGAATACCTTTCCTCTCTGCTCTGTAACAGCAAGTTTAGGGCCAGAAGAGATTCCTCCAGGGTTTTAAGAACATCAGTCAGTTTCACAGTTGGAGGCAAAACGCTTCCCTTGGGGAGCATTTCTTAGCATAAAGCAGAATACCTGGTTAGCCTATGTCTGTGTTAAAAGGAGAACCAGAATTCACTTTTCTATTCCTGTTCAGTTGTATTTTTCTTCACTTCTTTTTTAACTATTTTCCTTCTTCAACTCTGGGCTGTTGGGCTGTGGAACTCCATGACGGTAAGGAAAATAGTCACGTCTGGCTGCCTAGACACTGGAACGCTAACCAGGGCTTAAGTGCTGCCTTGTCCTCCTTCTCCTAGGCCATGATAATCTAAATCTTTTCTGAAACCCACAAGGGGAAAATAATCCTGTAAATTAAGGAAGCTTCTTAACTTCTAGGAAATCTGCCTATAAGTATCTGCTGACTCACTTACCAATTTATTTCAGGCATGAACCCATTCATGCACACAGGCACTTCAAATGCAGAACCTCTCTTGTTGGAAGCCAAAATTAGTAGCAAAGTTGGATCCAAGTGGTCGCATTATCTCTGTTTTCCTAATTTTAAGGAGAAAATATCATGGGAAAAAAAACATGAAGAGACATATGTGTGGAAGAACAATCTGGATAGCTTGAAGAATTTCTGGAGTAACGAGATGGTTTTTTAAACTTAGATGAAAGTTTTGATGATTATTCAGCCATGATATTTGTGCAGTTTAATAATGGCATCATTTTTATATCCTTAATGTAACCAGGAGATCAAAATAGAAGGCTTTCCCTTGCTGAGGTTATTTTGTTTTAATAAATCACAATAGGACTTAGTAACCCTTATTTGTGTATGCTTTACAGTGTTAATATTTGCCTTAGAATTTGGAAAATGAGGCTGTCCACACTCCCTAAGACTTTAAATGAGTTCCGGTGATTATCTGTCTCTGGTGCATTTGGAGGGCAGCTCCAGGAAAGCCCTTTCTAACACCTTTGGTTCCTCAGCACCTGGAGCTTCCTATCTCAAATTCTGTCTGTCTAAAAATACTCTGCTGGCCAGATGAATTGCTATGGGGGTCTCCTACTTCCTAGTGTTATTCCTTCCACGTGGGTTTGACTTGTATTTTAACAAGAACTGTTATTTACACCCCACGTGCCTTCTGTGGGAAATAAATTACTCAAGGATGCTCCTTTGTTTTGCTGAACAAGGCAGTATGTGGGAATGAAATTTGAAGAAGCCAAAGAGTATATATTTCTCAACTTGGGCGGAAATGCAGTATTGGTGGTGGTGTGAGGGGGCTTCCAGGAGTGACGTAAATGGGAGCAACGTGGGGCTGGCAGTGCTGTGTAGAGTCGCAGAAGAGAGTTAAACAGAGAGGATAGCCAGGATGCAAAGAAAAGCAGAAAGGGGAACCTTCCCTTCTACTTCCTACAAAAGCTTCAGGAAAATCTACTTTGACTTTGGGTTCACAGACTGGATTTGTGGGTTTTGGGGAGGAGGGATTTGGGAGTGAGGTTGCAGCCAAGTGCTGAGAGCAGCCTCTGGGCAGGAGTAGATCAAAACCACAGGCTGCCTTAGGGAACCTGGATGTAATCTGTGTTCACCGGCACCAAGATATTTATCTGTCTGTCTGTCTGTCTGTCTGTCTATCTATCTATCTATCTATCTATCTATCTATCTATCTATCTATCTATCTATCTATCATCTATCCACCCATCCTATCTATCTATCATCTACCTCTATCTATCTATCATCTATCTACCCATCCTATCATCTATCTATCATCTATCTATCATCTATCCACCCATCCTATCATCTATCTCTCATCTATCTATCTATCATCTATCTATCTATCATCTATCATCTATCCACCCATCCTATCATCTATCTATCGTCTATCATCTATCATCTATCCACCCATCCTATCATCTATCTATCTATCATCTATCTATCATCTATCATCTATCCACCCATCCTATCATCTATCTATCTATCATCTATCTATCATCTATCCACCCATCCTATCATCTATCTATCTATCATCTATCATCTATCATCTATCCACCCATCCTATCATCTGTCTATCTATCATCTATCATTATCTATCATCTATCCACCCATCCTATCATCTATTATCTATCTATCTATCATCTATCTATCTCTCTCAAGAATTAATACAAATATAAAAATTGAATAGCATAGCATTTTTCTGCTATTTGCATAGTATTTCAAAAATAAGGATCTTAAAGTAGTGAATATTAACTCATCAACCCATGATTTATTTGTAATGAAAGAGCCAGTTCAATTTCTGATTCGATTTATGAAATGAGTGTCTAGCACTAAGCAATCTGTGTCACTCAGCCAAACACATGTACTGCTTTTGTGAAGTTTTTCTTATTATTTCTACTTTAACAGGGCTCTGCTGCTTTCCCTCCCTAACCATTTTACCTCCTTCATCAACATAGCACGGTCAATGCTGTAGTCTTCCAGAGCAATGATGAAGATTCTGTTAGAGTTACAGGCACTTCACAGGCTTAAATTTCAAAAGTTTGTGTGTAAATCAATTATTTCACACTGTGGTGGCATTTTCCCCATTGAAACTGTATTATAAATTATGTATCAGGCTTCATAAATCTGTGGCCTAAAAACCCTTTAAAACTTATCCTCTTCATGTAGTGAGATGGATTTTTATTTTCTTCTCCTGAGCCTGGCATATATTTAGCTAGGTTAACTGAAATGGGCCTTTGGTAATATAACTCAAGGCAGGGAAAGAAACACTATTTAATAACAGAACTTGGGTTAGTGCAAAGAAAAGGCACATCTTGGCAGCTGGACAGGTTCATCTTAGGTGTTCCACCCTGAGGTTAGATTAGACCCTAGTGAGGCCTTTCTTCAGCACTCCCCAGTGTTCCCCACTTACAGCCTGGATGCATGCTGAGTGTAAGGGCAAGCAGGGTATTGGCAGGCAGGGAAGCAATGGGGTTAAACAAATAATGGGCCATGAGGTTGGAGGAGAAGAGAGAGAAGACCGAAGTGGGAGAGGTTTCCCTGATTCCTGTTTGTTGGTGGTCACATGAGGTGCCCCAACTGGAGAAGTTGTACCCTGACCCATTAGGTCAGGGACAGACACTGAAGGATGAACAGAAAAGAGAGAAAAGCATGGGTAACAAGGAACAGGAGGAGCTATTAGCAGTATCAGGAATTGTGTAACTTAACTGATTTCTGGGAGCATTTCTCTGTGGTGCACTGTGTAAGACTCCTAGACTAGCCCTTACAAAATTTTACAGAAAATATTTTTGTTCTTCTCCAGTACACCCAAAGTCAGCTTTGACTGTGACCCCATGTAGACATTTGCTAGGTGAAAGCCCAGGATTTATCAGAGTTACAAAGTCAGAAATTGCCTATATCTACAAGAATTTACTTTATGCCAGCTCCAAGGACACAAAAATGAGCAAATTTGATTATAAATTAACCTTATGACTAGAGCTTAGGATATGTCACTACAAGCATTCATTGAAATTCCTGATATCAATACTATTTTTCCAATTTTTTAAGGCTCCAAGATGTGAATAATGATAGATACAATCTGAGGTAAACCAATCTATAATTTCTATCAAAAAGAGAGGAGGCTGATAAAAAAATATTTAGTCCTGGGGCTTCTCTGGAGGTAACTTTCCAAATGTCTTGAGTCTAGAAACACATTTTTTGAGGTGAAGGGAGAAGCTGAGGGAAAAACAACACAGGAAGGTTTTATTGTACTAAATGTGTTTTAATAAATTATTTTTTCAGTGGTTTAAAAATAAGCAAAATGTTATTACTAAACTTAGCAGTTTATGTTAATGAAACTCCAGTTGGGTTGTTCTTACCATGGAAGATTCTCATGCAATGCCCCCAGCTTGTGTTCCTGAGCAAGGTGGGAATGACAGTACAAACCTATAAGAATAGCTGGAAAATCAACTTAGTGTAGGCCCACCTCTAAGGATCAATAACACCGCCTTCATAGCTATCTCTTATTCAGTAAACATTTATATCTGTAGATGTTAGGAAATGTGATAGGAACCAGTGTGGATGAGCCAGTTGATTTTTTAAAATTTTTATTGGAGTATAGTTGATTTACCATGTGTTAGTTTCTGCTGTACAGCAAAGTGGATCAGTTTATATATATATATATATATATATATATATATATATATATATATATATATATATATATCCACTCTTTTTTAGATTCTTTTCCCATATAGGTCATTACAGACTATTGAGTAGAGTTCCCTATGCAATATAGTAGGCTCTTATTAGTTATCTACTTTATATATAGTAGTGTGTATATGTCAATCCCAATCTCCCAATTTATCCCACCCCACCCCACTTTCCCCTCTGGTAACCATAAGTTTGTTTTCTACATCTGTAACTCTATTTCTGTTTTGTAAATAAGTTCGTTTGTACCTTTTTCTTAGATTCCACATATAAGTGATATCATACGATATTTGTCTTTCTCTGTCTGACAGCTTCACTCAGTATGATTTTGTATATATGCTTAAGTAGTTAATTTTACGGGGAGAAAACTTGACTGTGGGGAATTTGTTCATGTGATCCAGTCCTGGTTATGAGAATGTTTCTGGGATGATTTTTGATATGAGCCTATTTAGAAACATGGGAGAAGTCCTGGTAAGACATTAAAGTGTCCATAGTCTTTTTCTTTTTATGCAAACAAAATAAAATAATTTAAAGTCTGGGAGAAATTTTATGTTGGCACAGTAAATTGAGAAAAAAGTGTGTACTCATTAATTTCCTAATCTAATTGAAAGGACACCTACAGGTTTTATTGATTAGGCATGGAGATTAATTTTCACTCTAAGTATCAAATCACAGAAATCAAATAAAAATATTTATTGAGGGTTCACTGAGTGTGAGTTGTTGTGAAATGAGAATTGAAAAATCTGATGAGGTCATAACATTTGCCTTCCATTTAAGAATAATGTTATTTGTCTTCTACAATGTTTTTCCCAGGATCTTGTCTGATATAATTTTGACTGTCTTATCCTAAGTCACAGATTTTGCCAGAGAACTCTGTTTTTGCAGATGAGCAACCTGATTCTTTCTTCACCCACTTGGAAGATCCTCTTGTTCTTATCTGCAAAACCCTCCCTTTTATTGTAAGCTCTAACATTAGCACTGAGTAGAGGGCATATGCTGTTTTGGGGTATCCAGCTCCATTTCCTATTCTGTTAATTGCTCCCTGGTTTTCCTGTTGTGAATCTCTCCACATCACTCTCAGCCGTGGGGTATAGTGGTTCTGGCACTGATTGCAGGCTCCAGGAAAGACCATATAATCTAGGCAAAACTGGTTAAAACCTTTTCCACCTTGATTAGTTTAGGAAAGGGAGCGTGACCAACTGAGTCAAAGACCACTTCCCTAGGATTGTGGGGGATTATTGATGGGGAGAAACTCTCTTTACCCTTAGAAGATCTAAGTCTGCATCTACCCGATGCCACTGTGTGGATAAAGTGTCAGTGAGAGAAGCCGGCACAGAGGAAGGTAGAGATAAGGAAGAGGAGGAGAAAACTAGAAGCTAGGTCTGGCTTACATCATGTTAGCCTTTGATTGGAACTAGACCCACTCCTGGACTTTTCTAACGCATGAGCCAATAATTCACCATTTTGAAATAGCAAATTTGAACTGGGCTTCAGTACTTACAACTGAAAGATGCATGATGAATAAACAGATCCAACCAGCCAAATGCATCAGTGGGAAGGAAGAGACAGCATTCCCCTTGTTGTACAGTCCTTTCCCTTGTCATCTATGTGCCCTTGTCATTTACATCATTTCCCTCTAACAAGTTTCCTTGACTTTAGCATCTTTATGAAGGTGCTAAAGGGGAATTGAGTCTGTTCTAAACCTGAGCTACCATTGATTGAGTAAGTTTGAGACAGGCCCAGGCCACCCAAAATGAGGAGTAGTGCAGGAATTGCATTTGTACGAGGTCATTCGATCTTGGGACTTTCTTCTGTAGTGCTTCTAAGCTATCTGTCATGTTATTTGTTCCTAGAGTTCACTGAGTCTTGACAGCTGTCAGGCAAGACTTGATACAGTGACAATACAATTAATTAATATGCCTGCAAAGAGACTGGGAAGAAGATGTCGCCTGCTTCCTAGTACATGAGTTCACCTGTCTTCACCAAGCACTAATTAACTATTCTGTTTGGAGAGTGATCCACAATGTGACAGAATACAAGGGCCTTCAGACAAGATTTTGATGAGGAGTCTTGTCTGACTTGTCCAGTTGTGCCCGTGAATCTCTTAGAGCTCACCTTTCCTTGTGGAGCTTGACGTCACACATGCTGGCACAGTCAGGTTCTGCGGTAACAAGCTCACCTGGAACGGTGCTCCTTTCCTTCAGGGTCCTTATTCCAGTCTGTGATTATGCATTGTGTGAGTTTTTGGACAAATGCTTACCTACCTGTCTATACCGTTAGCTCCATGAGACTAACTCACCTTTGAAGCCATAGTACCTAGCACAGTGTCTGGCATATTAAGGCATTCCATGAAAATTTGTTGAAAGAATGAATGCATAAATAAAGAACACAAAGGGCATAAAGTTACATTTCAGGATATGGTTAAGAAGAACTAGTTGGTAAAAGATGGGGAGGCCAGTGGGAAGCAGCCGCATAGCACAGGGAGATCAGCTCGGTGCTTTGTGTCCACCTAGAGGGGTGGGAGGGAGACGCAAGAGGGAGGGAATATGGGGATAGATATATATACGTATAGCTGATTCACTTTGTTATACAGCAGAAACTAACACACCATTGTAAAGTAATTATACTCTAATAAAGATGTTTAAAAAAAAAAAAAGAAAAAAGATGGGGAGACCAGGAAGCAAAGTACACATGCAGTGAGACACAGAAATCTTTCATTGAGAAAGAGTAAACAGTCCACTTGTGGAACCCTTTGTGTCTAGTCTTTCAAACTGAGTGGGAGTAACCTCACAATAAAAGTGCAGTAGAGGCTACATTGCCTGTACTCCTCTGACAATGGGGAGTCTTCATGGAAGACATTGCTGGAAAGGGGGTGAGATCAGGCAAAAGGAGAGAAGTTCGAAGATTCATAGGTCTTGGTGCTAGAAAGGATTTGAGAAGGCCACTTCCAGTCTTCATACAGGGATATCCATAGAAATTCTGTGACGTTTGAAGTTCAAAGTCATGGTTATCTACAGAAAATGATTTGAGTCTGTTTCAAAAACAAACCAGTTTAGACTCTTCCCAGCATACAATTAGTCAGATCCCTGTTAACCTAGAGATGGATTATCCAAACTTTTTGAATCTTCTTGGAAAATGACTGAGATAAGAGAGTGGACCAAGTCACCAAGACTGTCCACATGAGGGGACTTTCTCATGGCTGGAATGTGTCACTAAGAGGAGGTGTGGGTTAAGTGTGGGAAGAGGTTCAGAGTCATGTAGCATGCTTCAAATGCTCTCTAGCGTCAGTAGCAATAGCAACACCACAAAACACAGAAAACCCAACTTTCATTGACTCTGTGAAGGAAGTTAAGTTTACACGTGTAGTGCAAAGCGTGGCTTGATTTGGTGTCTTCAGCACTGTGGTGTTGGGAAGCTCTCTGGAGGAGCTCTTGCTGGCAACGTTGGTTCCACAAGATGGGCTGTGAAGATGAGCTCAGAGCCATCCAGACACCTTCACCCCCACTGGCCATGAAAGGACACATGTATCGGGAGGGCACACGTGCTTCTCCTCCTGTCCAAATCCTAAATAGAAAGAGCATGTCCTGAAGGGAGCAGCGCAGTGTGAGGACTGCTGACAGCACCACAACATTGCAGATACGATGAGGAACTGAAACCCTTTCTAATCAGCACTGTTGAAAATCCATGGAGGATTTGGGGGATTCCCTTTCCCTTTTAACCCCAAGGCAACACAGACGCCGGAGGCTGTCTTCGAAGAACATGGGGATCTGAATGGGTCAGACGGTCTGTCGCAGGGGTCATGGGTGTGAGCAATCAGGGGGCAACCCCGAGGTCAGGTCCTCCTGCCTCCTTCCTGGTGGAGCCATAGGTCACACCCAGGAAGCAGCTGCTGAGTGAATCCTGATGCCAGGTGAAGAGAAATGTAGAAGATCAACCAATGATGTGTCCTTGAGGGCAAGGTGAGATGTGGCACAGCACGCTCCAGCTAATTAGGGATGGGTTCCCCCAAGTGACCATGCTGGGCTCATTATCTATGTTCACTATGGGCTCTAGGAGCGGGGAGGGGAGGCAGAGGCAGGTGATGGGCACAGGCCAGCCTATTGATGTGGGAATGGGGGAGGCCTGGGGGTGTCCCCTGGTGGGGACAATGTCTTTCTCCCACTGCCTGGAATGAGAAGGCAATTAATTAATGGATTTTAATCCATAGTGAATGTTAGCATTCTTGCTTAAACAGCCAAATGAGGAATCATTCTGCACCCACCCCCCTCACCAGGCCATGATGTGATGAGGACCAGGCAAACAAGAAGTAATGAAAGTGGCCGCTTCTCTGTAGAAGGGCGGCTTTCATTCAGTCCCGTACTTGAGCCTGCTTGCGCCAGTTACACTGAGAACGTGCTTCCAGCTGCCCTCTCATCTCTACCTTCCAACTGCAGATGGAGGGGTCTGCCTGGACTCTTCTAGACCAGTGCCTCTTGAACTTTAATGTACCTATAAGCCACCTGGGATGTGTTAAAATATAGATTCAGATTCAGCAGGTCTGTGATAGAACCCAAGAGTCTGCAATTCTAACAAGCACTCAGGACCACACTTTGAGTAGCAAGATTGTGGAGCAGTGGTTTCCAAACTTTGTTGCACACTGGAGTCACTGGGGTCTTTTGTTGGAGGGCACATTCTGATTCAGCAAGTCTGAGGTGAGGCCCAAGATTCGGCATTCCTATCACATTTCCAGGGGATGCCCCCGCTGCAGCTCTGCAGGCCACCCTTAAAGCAGCCAAGTCTTAGACTGCTGGCTCTCAAGTTTTAGAGCACCTAAGAATCACCCCCGGGAGCTCATAACAATGCAAATTCTTGAACTGCACTCCCAGGGAGTCTAATAAACTCTCTCTAGGAGAGTCTGGAAATGAAAAGCTTGAGACTTTTTATTGCTGTGAAATATTCTATGACAGTTACAATTAAGGAAGAAAAAAACACATGTTGGATTTTTCAAAATCTTACTCTATATTGTGACGATTTTTGCATGCCTGTACTTTTTAACATTTTTATAAGATCCTGGAGGAAGTCTGTCACTCACATAAGCAAGGAGAAGTTGTCATCGGATGACATCATTGTCGATCATCTTGGGATCAAGTTCAGAAAGCAGGACACCACAGCAGGGACAGGTTGTAACCAAGTTGTGGGTTTCACTGAAAAAAATTTGAGTGAAGTAACTCTTTGAGTTCTGAACCTTTCAAGCCACATTTGCATAAAGAGAGCCTATGAATTATTTGGGGGTATGGCAATAAATGGATCTTCCAGATCTTTGGCTAAGAATTCCCCCCAATAGCGGGTCTAGACTGTGGAACAGGAATCTGCATTTGTACAAACTATTTATTTGATTTCTTGTGCACACTCTGAGAAACACTGCTAGATAAAGCTCACTGTGTGACATGGTTCTGCAACGTTGAATTTTTTTTTTTTAACACTGTTAACAGTAATGTAGTGATTTTCAAACTGTCCTTGAGAGCCTTGTGGCTCCATAGATGTGTCTCTGGAGCCACCCACCAGAAGCCAGCAAAGAGCCTGGAGGCCCTAGTTCTCTGTACCTTGATCCCACATCAGAGCATCTGAGCTTTTACTTATATATTTACTCATAAAGGGGTAGCACATAGGAGTTCATTTGAAAAGAAGAGTTCACTGTTAACAGCAAAGCAGAACACCACTGTGAGCAATGACAACATTTGAAAGCCACTGTAAGCTCTGAGTCAGGCTCTACCTGCCCCTCTGCCTTGTCTTTCCAGCCTGCTGCAGCTAGGTTCTCTACGCACCTCACCTGAAGGCCAGGCTCGCTGGTGCCACTGCCAACCCAAGCAAGGAGCTTCTGTGCTGCCTCAGCACCATCCCCCGGTGGGCACTGGATTCCATGGTGCTGCCCGCAACAGTCCCTGGGCCATGTGGTCACCGGCAGGTGACTGTGATCCCTACTGACGGGCTTGGGTGGGTGCCCGGTTTCCTGGGGAGAGACAATGAGGCTTAAGGAAGAGAGGAAAGGCTTTGAAGTCAGACAGATTTAGAGCCTAGCCCGGACTCTGCCATTTCTTAACTCTTTGATCTTGAGCAAACCGTCTCACGTCTCTAGGTCTGCTTTTCAAGTATGAGCATAAGAGTATTCACCTTTCAGGGTTGTTATGAGGATCCAATTAAACCTGTAAAGAGTCTAGCATAGTACCTGATATTAGAAGCAGCTCAATGAGGGGAAACGTCTTTTTAATCGCAGCTCAGGGTTTGTGCTGCCAAAGTATCCTTGTTGCTTGATGTAACATGACTGGGCATTCCAGACTTTCCGGGGGGTTTATATTTAGTTTCAGATTGGAATTTGAAGTTATTTGGAGGTAAAAGATATTTTGTGTGATGGCACTTAGTTAAGCGTAAAATATTTGACAAATGCCTCATCATAAAAGATCTTGAAGGAAAAAAGCTAGCTGGAGTTTGAGCAAATAATGGAGAAGTTTGGGGAAATCAGACATCAGAGAGGAGTTTATTGTCTATCCTAGATTTGTAAAAACATTTCCCCCAATTAGCATCAATCCTTACCCTAGTTATAAAATACATAGTGCCAATAATACAGCATTTCAGTTTGAATTTCCTGCTTTAGCTCCTTATAAGGAATTCTGCAGTAACATTAGACTTTCAGATTTAAATTGCAAGGTGACCTACTTACTATTATCATCATTATTATCTACATTTTATTGAATGTTTAGATCGCAAGGCATTGTTATGCATTTTAAACACTAATTTCATTTAAACACCAGTGACTCTCTGTACGAGGCAGTATTGCTATTTTCATTTTACAGGGTGGACCCTGCGGCCCAGTGGTAAAGAACTTGCCTAGGATAACAAAGCTAGCCAGTGGCCGCCTCCAGGTCCACATTGCAAGGTAGTTAACACGAAGCCACTGGGTTACTTTCAGTCAAGGCTTAGTCAGAAAAGGAAAAACAGGGCTCCAGCCATATCCCTTCTGTGTCTCTTTTTCCTCTAGTCAATCTGTCCTCCCAGCGAGCGACAGTTCAACTCTCAGTGTTCGGGTATTTGAAAAATGAAAGAAAGGCAAAATTATTGTCAATTGATTCCGAAGCAGGGGAATGAGTGCTTATATATTTCCAAGACTGAGATCATTTTCCTCAACATAAACATAATAGCCATCATTATTGAGTGCTTTCACCAAGTGGATGACATGTGTGATTGCATGTAACACTCATGTCACCCTATGAGATGTCATCACCCCCATGGGAACATGGGCATAGAAATTTTGAGTTACTTTAGTACGGTCACTTTGTGAGTAAGTGGTGGAGCCACTAACAGGATTCTAGCCCTGTTGGATCTGATTCTGAAATTTGTGCACTTAACCTCTATACTACACTGTCTTTAGATTTTGTAAGGGATTTGTTTGTTCCTCATCACACTTCATCAGATAAGTACCTTAAATCCTCTTTTCTTTTTTTTTTCTATTTCCTTTCGCTTTCCTGCAGGGCCCAGTTCAAAGTGGTCCACACAGCAAAGGCTGAGTGACTTCTAAGATTTTCTGCTATCCAAAGGGGGAAGAGGGAGGTACATTTATAAGCTGAATAATACCACTGGCTACATTTCTTTTGCTCTGCTGATTTTTGTGGATCAACCCTCTCCTGTGGAGCAATCTCATAAAATGTGTGATTAAGTCTTCATTGGGTGGGTAGTTTATCAGTCTGCTTTTGTACCTTCCTGATAAGTGTCAGCTGATTTACATGACTATCTCTGAGAGCAATGAGTTAACTAAGAAACCTAGAAGGTGGGCTTCCCTGGTGGCGCAGTGGTTGAGAATCTGCCTGCCAATGCAGGGGACGCGGGTTTGAGCCCTGGTCTGGGAAGATCCCACATGCCGCGGAGCAACTGGGCCCGTGAGCCACAACTACTGAGCCTGCGCGTCTGGAGCCTGTGCCCCGCAACGAGAGAGGCCGCGATAGTGAGAGGCCCGCGCACCGCGATGAAGAGTGGCCCCCGCTCGCTGCAACTAGAGAAAGCCCTCGCACAGAAACGAAGACTCAACACAGTCATAAATAAATAAATAAAAGAACGTGAATTTCTTTAAAAAAAAAAAAAGCAAACTGGGCTATTCATTAAAAAAAAAAGAAACCTAGAAGGTGACTTGAGCTTCTCTGGGTGGAAACACACCAGGCTATGACCCATGCCAACTCGTTCACTCTTCATTCTAAACATTCATCAGCTGAAGGGCAGTGCTCTTGCTTTATAGCATACAAATGTTAGTATCTGTCTCTGCATTCCTTGCATTTATATTGTCCTGGTTAAAAGACACAAGGCAACAAAGGAGACTGTATAAGTGTGCCTTTTTATGGCATTGAAACACATACACGCACAGTTTAGTCTTTATATTATCTTTATACCGCTAATCAGTAACATTTACTAAGGTTTTCTACATAAATCCTTTCTCTTAATCCTCAAAACACACAGGAAGTAGAGATGACTGCTAGACAATGTATAGATAAGGAAAATTAGGTTTTAGGGGTCAGTAACTCACCCAAATAACAGAGCTAGTAAGTGGCAGGATTGGGATATTAACTCACGTTTTCAGCAGAAAAGTCCACTGTCCTTTCTCAGTCGAAGGTGACATCACCTTAATGTTGCTTCAAACTGGTATTTACATTTTCCCTTGACTTTTAGGATCTTTTCATCCTGTTTCTCCATATTGTACTGTGTGTTTATAGATCCCTTACACATAATTGTTGACACAACACTCTGAGAGTCAAGCTAGCTAAGGCTTTCATCCGTTTGGATTAGCCTCTATTTTCCATCTCAAAAACACCCTCGCTGGAGCTTACCACAGTCCTTCTTTGTGATCCATCAAAGTCTTCTAGGACTACTTGGATGATAGTTATGTTTATAACTATCTGTGAAAAAGATTTAAACCTCGGTTGAAAGTTGTATGTTGTTAAAATGTTGTCATGTGACAGAATTCTCAGGTGGATTTAACCGTGTGATAGAGATGATGGTTTTTTATTTACATTTGACTCATTTAAAAATGATATTAGACTAGTCCAACAGAAGATGTCCTTATGCAATATGAGAGCATCTGTAATGTGCTCTCTTGAGCCCTGTGCAATAGAGAAGAAGGAGAAAATAGACTGGCAGATGAAATTCTAAACATTGTGAAGGATCTCTTGAATCCTTCTAACTTGACCATGTTTAAAAGGTCACCATTGTAGGGACTGTGTTAACATTGAGAAGAGCTTTGCTAAAATAATAGTCCAAATATTTCTGAAAACTTACTAATGACTATAACACGCTTAGTAACATTTAAAAAGTTACATGAAATAAATTATGTAAGGGTTCCCATGTGTTCCTGCAATGAGATTTGATAACATGTACCAGTATCAGAAGGAAAATATAGATTTCTGCTGCCTTCAATGCTTTTTGAAGCAAGATGGATAAATAATAATTTAAAAAATTAATTTCTCTTGAAGTCAAACTGGATAACATAAGCCTGATTCAGAATAGCTTTTGGCTTTTTGTAGCTCATGTGGAATAAATATTCTCTAATTGGAACTTGGCATTTGAACCAGTTGATAACAAGAAACTGTTTCAGAATACCGTAAATTAAGATCACTCTAGGTGATCTCAATTATTCTGAAAGGGCATCGAATTTATCAAAGTATATTTACTGTGCATCTACTATAGGCATAGATATGATGTTTTAATTGTATACAGTTTGGATATGATGTTTTAATTGCATACAGTTTGGCTGCTGCCACGACACCTTCCCATTGATTTGATAAGCTATCTTTAAACTTTCTGTAGGATCAGTGCTTAGAATGTCAGCGAATCTAACCCATTACCTGTCTGGATACATTCATCTTCCTACCGACATAAGTGCAGTGTTCTTTTAAAACCAAGTGGGGGCTTTCCATGGTTATACATAGTTTCTGACCAGAAACTGGAATACCCATTGGCTCCATTCTTTCCCAGTAATTGCATTCTAAAGCAACTCCAAACTTCTTCTATTTATGTGTTCTCCTGATTCCCAGATCTTGACATGTTTTACTTATACTTTCTGACTCCTTTTAGTTCTGAGTTGTAGTTTCTGTGTTTCCTCTGTATTTCTTCCTATATCGCCATCCATAGAATTAAAAGGATCATTCATTTTTGACATTTGTCAGCACCTTGGCCAACTAATTGTAACCTCACACCAAGAGTTACAACTAAAGGCTACCATTTGTTGAGGGCTTATTATATGCCAAGCTGTATACCAGGGAATTACAAATTTAAATTAGTAGAAATACAATAGTAATTTAAATTATTATTTGACATTTTGTTTAATAAGTATTAAATATTATTTACTATAAATTATTATTTTTATTATTAATTATAAATTATTCATGTAATCTACATAGTAACCTGGTGATGTACATACTCTTATGATTCCCATTTTACAGATGAGAAAGCAGAAACTAAAAAGATTGAGGTGACCAATTACATCACAATCACTGTGATCTCGAGAATCTGTCTAAATTTAAGGAGCTATGTGATTAGGAATCAGTTGACTGTTATCCACAACAAAAACAGCAGGAGTTCAGGTAAGAGAGAACATTTTGACCTTGGTTTTGGAAAGCTTTTTGGAGGTGGCAGAATTAAGCTGAGTTCACAGTTCAAATTGAGTGGTGGATAAGACATAGTCCTCATTAAATTTTTGCAGATTTATTCATATAAATCCTGCACATTTCTTTTAAATTTTATTTTTATTATTATATACTTTTGAGTTATTGTGAATGATACCATTTTTTCATTATATTTTCTTCTAACTGGTAATTTTTGGTATATAGAAAATATATTGATTTGGGGATATTTATTTTATAATCTGCAACCGTGGCGAGCTCTCTTATTCTACTACTTTTGCATTTGATTTTCTTAGGTTGTCCGAGTAGGCAACAATCATATTCTCTTCAAATTAAGATATATTTGGTTCCTCTTTGCCAAAATAGATATCTCTTAAATTCCACTACAACATTAAATAATTTTTAAAAATTTATTTATTTATTAAATAGCTAGCATCCTCATCTTACTCTGGGTATTAATAGAAATATTTTATAACTCTACTATTAAATATAATATTGACTATTGTTTTAAGGTCAAAGTCCTTCATCAAGTGAGGGAAGCATCCACCTGGTCGTAGGTAACTAAAGGTTTTAACCAGTAACAGATGTTGATTTAATCCTTTTTTTTTCCTTTTTTTTGGCATTGGTTGGGTAAGATGTAGATAAGAAAGAGTTGTTTGACTTAAAAGTAGAAGAATGGCATACGCAAAGTAGTGCTGCAGTGGAAACGCACATGCAAACCTTAGTGGACAAATTTGGTTGAAGAGGTGAATTTATGTTGATGAAAGATATGAAGAGATTAAAGATACAGACCTGAGTAGAAACTTTGAATTCTAGGCTGAGGAACTTGGGCTTTACTTTGTAGAATACACTGTGAGAAGACGGTGAAGGATTTTGAAGAGAGAGATGATGTGAACAGCAGTGTTTTTTGTTTTTTCTTTTGGGAAGTTCGAGCTCCCATCTTTGTTCAGAATCCACTGGCTAGGAACTTGTGTGACGGCCATTATAAACATTAAGATATAAGATAATGGGGGCCTGACCAGCTCGAACTTCCCAAAAGAAAATACCTTGTAGATGTTCATATGCTCATACTGCAATTATGTTACCAATGATTATCTGAGTGGTGGGCAGCTACCCCATCCCCGGCTGCTGGGGAAGAGTCGGACCAGGAAACAAGTCAGTTAATTCTATGGCCATGAGGGGTTATCTACCTGGTCTACAGTACCATGCAGAAATAGAAGGATGGTATCTGCTATACGGAAATGCCACTTTGAGCCATAATAATATGTAAAGAGAGGATTATAGGAGTAGTTTTAAATCTAAAAAGAGGTCAGAGAACCAAGGAAAATAAAATCAAGGTGTAACAAGTCAGAAATAGAAAAATGAAAGGTGGTAACAAGTGTGAAATCAAATTTTCTTAAACTGATTGAACAAAACTGGGATGATCTTGAACAGAATTAAATACAATTTAACTGTGGCTTAGGAGAAAGGTACAGGCTGGAGATACAGGTCTGCAAAGAGTCCAAATAACAGCAATAACTCAAATATTGAGAGTTAATGCACTTTCCAAGGGCCAGGGCCAGCTAAATGAACAATAAGCTTGAGGATGCTTTTCTCAAGAAGGTGGAGACCTGAACATTTTTGAAGATAGAGAGCCAACAAAGAAAAATTTTGAGCAAACCAGACATAAGGAATTATTGATAGAGAAAAATCTAGGGTTTGGAAATGGAGAGAGGAATATAGGACCAGGAGGCAGATGCAGAAGTTAATCTAGGAAAGAGGATGAGTATGTAGAGTACATAGGAATGTACCCAAAGTATGTACATAGATGTTTTCTGGGAGAGAAAAAGGAAAGTGACCTCAGGCTTCTCAGTGAAATAAGAGATGGGGTTATCTGCTAAGAAGATGGAACTAGACATAAGGATAGAAGAAAAGCATGGCAACAACTACAGTGTGGAATTTTTCAGAGAATTAATTAGGGGAAAACAGAATTTCTGAACATTAATTAGGAGCAACTGTCTGAATCTATCAAGGGCTGTTGGGCTAGCAGATGAAGTTTACTCAGTGTGTGACCCTCTCTAGCTGTTTTGTGGGGCATGGGGTGATCGAGGGTTGAGGACTAGCATGGAGAATGAATGGGAAAGAAGTCCAAGGAGGCAAAGAGATCAGGGGTTCATAGTGACTCCACCATTAAAAGGGCTGACCAAAGCATCAAGCCTAGGAAGAAATTCAACAACAGTGTAATAGATTATTATAGACTACATTTATTCAGCATTTTTTATGGCAAAGTAATAGGAGAGAAACAGACATAATGGCTAGAATCTTTAACTGTGTAGTCCCAATTAAGACACACATCAAAAAGGCTGGCCCTTGAGGTACCTAGTCTCAGCAGTATGAGTTTAGTTAACGATGGTTTGTCTTTGAGTTGACTCTCTCATGGCATTGCTATATATATCTTTTTATCCCTGGCCAGTAAAGTGAAAGTGAAATTGAGCTAGAAATCAGTAAGTCTAGATTTTTATCCTTACCTCTGCCACAGAGCTGTGTGATTTGGGCAGATTGTATCACCTTTGTGGATCTCAGTTCCCTCATCTGTTATAAAAAAGGGGATGGGGAGAGAGGGAAAGGGAGAGAGACAGAGAGACAGACATTAAAGTCGATGTGTTTAAAAGATGTCCTCCCAGTTCTAACAATCTAACTATAAACCCATGAGCATTTTCTATGGTTTAAGATCCTTTTTGAACAAGATCCTTTTCTTCCTCTTTAATTCTTCTCCATGAAAATTGTCCTGCTTGTCTGCAGTCATTTTCTTCTTTATTTAAAAAACTCTTCTTCCTTCTTCCCTCCTCCTCTTTCTTCTTGAGCTTCTGTTTCAATAGCACATACTAAAAAAGATTAAGACTGTGGTTTCTCAATTGAAATTATTTATACAACCTATTTCCTTTTTTTCTTCCATGGTTCCCTCTTCTTACTAGGGTATCACTGCACTATTTTAAAAAGATAGAAGAATAATTTTTATTACGATTATCATTATTACAACATTGATGCTGCTATAATACCTTGTATATGAAAATTATTCTTACCTCTAATATCTCATTTAGTTGGTTTCCTACTAGAGAGATTAGCAGAACTCTGCAGGGGCCCCCAAGTTAAGCTTTTACTTCAACAGTCACCCAGTGAATGTTGCCATTCTTCAATTAAGAGGAAAAAAAGTGAACTGATTCCAAGTTCCAATTAAGAGCAAAAGGAATACAATGCTTATGCTGCAGATGTTTATTAATTAAGGAACCAGGGATTGGTTGGTCACTTTATTGTAATGCCTGAGGCAAAATATGTTATCTTCAGTGTTATTTAAAGTTAATGGGTCACTATAGGTATATTCTTAAATGTACCTAAATGTAAAGAGTCTCAATGCATGTATGAAGACACAGGCACAGAATTAAGTTCACCTACGAAGTTGTAAGATCTAACCCGGTCAAAGCAAGATCAAGGACTTAAGTGTGTCTCTTTAATTTTGTTTCAATTTATTTATTTATATTTTATATCTTCCTTCCACCACACCCCCCCCAAAAAAACCTCAAAGCAACCTAACAAAGGTAATAAAATACAGCATGATAAGGTAAGTCTAGATGTTCATATGCTTATACTGCAGTTGTGTCACCAATGAGTAACTGAGTGATGGGATAATCTTTAATTTTCTTTAAAAAATGTTGTCTTTCTGTATTCTCTAAATTTCTCAACAATGAACATGAAGCAACACTATAATATAAATAATACATATAAAGGTTAAAATCAAAGAGCAATAACTTAAAATGTAGTCAAAAGTGAAATTATTTGGGATGTGTACTTTGACGTTATGTATATTTGTTACATGCCAGCCACAAATTTAACTGTGTTTTCTGGTATCCAGTGCAAAAAGGGAAACAACCAATTCCATAATCCAGAAGGTACATTAGGTTAAAAACCCATCCCTTTCTCAAGAGAGGCACACGTAATCCTGCTGTTGATACATAAGAAACATCCTATGCCTGAATTACACTGTGTAATGTGAGAAACAATAACTCCAACAGCATTCTTCTAGAAAACACAGTGATGAGTTTCATGGAGTGGTCTGTATATCCCTCAATTCAGACTAGTGACGGTTTACCAAAGAATAATTTGGTATAAAGCAGTTGTTTAGGAGGTTGGCGTGATGTCCATAATGTGTTAGATCAGATGACCTGGTTCATTTCAGACTACTAGATTTTAGAGCAGTAGAGGAATGGATATACCACATATCCTTCAAGCAATCCTACCTAAATATAGTTTCTTTCATTCAAACTTTGAATAAATAAGCAATAATGAATTTGTTATTGTCCTTCCTGGCAAGCCTTAAGAAAATGATAATCTGATGAGATTAGTTAATACAGAGACATGTTTTCTTTAATAAAATAAGGTAGTGGAAGGATGAATAAATACCTTCCTGTAAAAATTTAAAGATCTTAACAAGAACAGATGCATGAATAGATGGCCACCCCATCTCTCTCAGAGGCTGTCAGAAAGAATACCTGTGGAGAGAACCAATGGTCTGCTTACAAAAGGATCTCCCTGAAATGGGAATGTAGCGTTTTTTGAATGTGCAAAGTTAAAAACTGAGTTTAAATATGTTATTTTTTAAAGTTCAAACTTGATACTACCTTCATCCAGCTTCCCATAATGTTAACGTATTAGATAAATATTGTACATTTGTCAAAACTAAGAAATTAATCTTGTTACAATACTATTACCTAAACGACAGACTTTATTTGTATTTCACCAGTTTTTTTCCGCTAACATCCTTTCTCTATAGAAAGATTTGCTCCAGGATAACGCATGCATTTAATCAGCATGTCACCTTAGTCACCTCTAGTCTGTGATAGTTTCTCAGTGTTTCTTCATTTTTTATGTATCGAGAATTTTGAAGAGTGCTGGTCAGATATGTTGTAGAATGTCCCTCAGGTTGGGTATGTCTGGTGTTTTCTCACGATTAGACTGGGGTTATGTGTTTGAGGGAAACATACAAGGAGGTGAAATGACCTTTTCATTGCCTCATATCATATTGCGTACATTATTATCAACATGATTTTTCAGCAGTAAAGTTAACCTTGATCCCTTGGTTAAGGTGGTATCTGGCTTGTCTTTCCACTTTAAAGGTACTCCTTTTTCCTTTTTATACTCTAGTCTTTGGGAGTGAGTCTTTCCTGGAGGGGGCAGTATCTAGAATTCTTATCTAAGGAAGATTTGTCCCTTTTCTCCCATTTGTTTCTTACCCAGTCATTTACTTACATTAGTATGGACACATGGATATATATGCAATACGTTGGTTTTTAATCCAGTGCTATAGTTCATTATTTTGTTGCTCAAATAGTTCTAGTTTTGGCCATTGGGAGCTCTGTCAGTTTGTTCCTGTGTCCTTTTGACATGAATCCTTTTTTCCTGTTTCTTTTTCTTTCATTTTTAAAGCATTTTCTTTCTCGCACTGCAAGATGCTCCAGGCTCATCTTTTTCTCTGCCCCAGCCTAGGAATTAGCCACATCTCCAAGGAACCCTGTTAACTAACTATTTTTTTATTCATGCACTCAGAATCTTAAAATGCAGTTTATTTTTACTTAAGTGTCTGAGGCTGATGCAAATTTGCAGATGGTCCATCTTATGCATATGGAACTTCCCTTGCTCTTTTAACTTTATAGTGTCAGAAATTGTACATGCAATTGAAAAACTTACCAGTTATCCGAAAGCTTATTTTTGTGGTTTAAGCCAGATGAATGCCATCTATACAAGGACTGAAATGGTGAATATTATTCTTGTTCAGTCAGATCTTGGGTGACCAGGAATGATTTAGTTAAATTCTTCTCTAAGAAATAGTGCAATGACAATTTATACTTTTGAATCTAGTGGAGGAGATTAGTGTAAGTTTCTTAGCTTGCACTTTCTAAATATTTCCTAGTTTATCCGTCCTGAAATATGTTACCAACGTTGTTGAGCTCTGGACAGCTGGTCAGAGTTAAATGCAAGTGATTTTCCCCCATGAACCATATGTTCTGGGAATCACTCTGCTGATAGATTTATAACCCTTTGCAGTGATCAGGAGGAAAGTAGGTGTGTCCCTAGGATATACTACACACAATCTAGGCACAACCAGGGCAAGCAACGATTTATTGCCACTTCTCTGGTCTTACAAATACAAAAAGGACAGAGGTAGATTGTCAATGTGGAAAAAGACAGATTATAGTGTTTTTTCCAGGAGACCGCATTTTTCCTAAAATATTCTTCTGTTTAATCCATTTCTTCCCTCAAAATATTATTGCAACCTTCCTAGATAAGTTGAATTTGCTTCTCTAACTCCCACATCAAAATATCTCACAGGGCAACATCCTAATATTGAAAACTTAAGAATAAAAATCTTTTTCTTAATAACCTTGTAGTCTCCATGATGAAGTGGTTATTTGATTTTTTTAGCGCTCCAATATGTTATCTTTAATGATAAGTTTCTTTGGTAATGGGCAAAAATCAGTAGTTTCATTGTCATGTATCTTAATTTTAATGGCCTGTATCCTACTAGGAGACATAAACTAGACATTTATAACAGTAAAAATATGTTAGGGAAGGAACTAATTCATGCTTATTTTGAACATGGGGAACTAATCTGGGCTTAAGAAAACTAATTCATCGAAATATTTGTTTCAGCAATTCTGCTTTTGCATTATTAAAAGAAATTTCTGATAATTTCATTTCCTGTGTAGTCTAAATGGGCCACACTGGTCAAGTTTGCATTCTGTCTCATCATTAACGATGTCTATAGCTCCATGGAAACAAGAAAAACACAGAAAAGAAGGAAAGGTAGGACGCAATAATAATGATAATTAAATCACCAGGTTTAATACTATCACAGAATACCTTCTTATGCTCCATCTCTTTTTTTTTTTTTTTTAACATCTTTCTTGGAGTATAATTGCTTTACAAAGTTGTGTTAGTTTCTGCTGTATAACAAAGTGAATCAGCTATACTTATACATATATCCCCATATCCCTCCCTCTTGCGTCTCCCTCCCACCCTCCCTATCCCACCCCTCTAGGTGGTCACAAAGCACCGAGCTGATCTCCCTGTGCTATGTGGTTACTTCCCACTAGCTATCTGTTTTACATTTGGTAGTGTATATATGTCCATGCCACTCTCTAACTTTGTCCCAGCTTACCCTTCCCCCTCCCTGTGTCCTCAAGTCCATTCTCTCTGTCTACGTCTTTATTCCTGTCCTGCCCCTAGGTTCTTCAGAACCTTTTTTTTTTTTTAACCTTCCATATATATTTTTTAGCATACGGTATTTGTTTTTCTCTTTCTGACTTAACTTCACACTGTATGACAGACTCTAGGTCCATCCACCTCACTACAAATAACTCAATTTCGTTTCTTTTTATGGCTGAGAAATATTCCATTGTATATATAAACCACATCTTCTTTATCCATTCATCTGTCGATGGACACTTAGTTTGCTTCCATGTCCTGGCTATTGTAAATAGAGCTGCAATGAACATTGTGGTACATGACTCTTTTTGAATTATGGTTTCCTCAGGGTATATGCCCAGGAGTGGGATTGCTGGGTCATATGGTAGTTCTATTTTTAGTTTTCTAAGGAACCTGCATACTGTTCTCCATAGTAGCTGTATCAATTTACATTCCCACCAACAGTGCAAGAGGGTTCCCTTTTCTCCACACCCTCTCCAACATTTATTGTTTGTAGATTTTTTGATGATGGCCATTCTGACTGGTGTGAGGTGCTACTTCATTGTAGTTTTGATTTGCATTTCTCTAATGATTAATGGTGTTGAGCATTCTTCCATGTGTTTGTTGGCAATCTGTATATCTTCTTTGGAGAAATGTCTATTTAGCTCTTCTGCCCATTTTTGGATTGGGTTGTTTGTTTTTTTGATACTGAGCTGCATGAGCTGCTTGTAAATTTTGGAGATTAATCCTTTGTCAGTTGCTTCATTTCCAAATATTTTCTCCCATTCTGAGGGCTGTCTTTTCATCTTGTTTATGGTTTCGTTTGCTGTACAAAAGCTTTGAAGTTTCATTAGGTCCCATTTGTTTATTTTTGTTTTTATTTCCATTACTCTAGGAGGTGGGTCAAAAAGGATCTTGCTATGATTTATGTCATGGAGTGTTCTTCCTACGTTTTCCTCTAAGAGTTTTACAGTGTCTGGCCTTACATTTAGGTCTTAAATCCATTTTGAGTTTATTTTTGTGTATGGTGTTAGGGAGTGTTCTAATTTCATTCTTTTACACGTAGCTGTACAGTTTTCCCAGCACCACTTACTGAAGAGGCTGTCTTTTCTGCATTGTATATTCTTGCCTCCTTTATCAAAGATAAGGTGACCATATGTGCGTGGGTTTATCTCTGCGCTTTCTATCCTATTCCATTGATCTATATTTCTGTTTTTGTGCCAGTACCATACTGTCTTGATTACTGTAGCTTTGTAGTATAGTCTGAAGTCTGGGAGCCTGATTCCCCCAGCTCCGTTTTTCTTTCTCAAGGTTGCTTTGGCCATTCGGGGTGTTTTGTGTGTCCATACAAATTGTGAAATTTTTTTTGCTCTAGTTCTGTGAAAAATGCTATTGGTAGATGGATAGGGATTGCATTGAATCTGTAGATTGCTTTGGGTATTATGGTCATTTTCACATTGTTGATTCTTCCAATCCAAGAACATGGTATATCTCTCCATCTGTTTGTATCATCTTTAATTTCTTTCATCAGTGTCTTATAGTTTTCTACAGACAGGTCTTTTGTCTCCTTAGGTAGGTTTATTCCTAGGTATTTTATTCTTTTTGTTGCAATGGTAAATGGGACTGTTTCCTTAATTTCTCTTTCAGATATTTCATCATAAGTGTATAGTAATGCAAGAGATTTCTGTGTATTAATTTTGTATCCTGCTACTTTACCAAATTCATTGATTAGCTCTAGTCGTTTTCTGGTAGCATCTTTAGGATTCTCTACATATAGTATCATGTCATCTGCAAACAGTGACAGCTTTACTTCTTCTTTTCCAATTTGGATTCCTTTTATTTCCTTTCCTTCTCTAATTGCTGTAGCTAAGACTTCCAAAACTATGTTGAATAATAGTGGTGAGAGTGGGAAACCTTGTCTTGTTCCCGATCTTAGTGGAAATGGTTTCAGTTTTTCACCATTGAGAATGATGTTGACTGTTGGTTTATCATATATGGCCTTTATTATGTTGAGGTAAGTTCCCTCTATGCCTACTTTCTGGAGGGTTTTTATCATAAATAGGTGTTGAATTTTTTCTGCATCTATTGAGATGATCATATGGTTTTTATTGTTCAGTTTGTTAATATGGTGTATCACATTGGTTGATTTGCGTATATTGAAGAATCCTTGCATTCCTGGGATAAACCCCACTTTGTCATGGTGTGTGATCCTTTTAATGTGCTGTTGGATTCTGTTTGCTAGTATTTTGTTGAGGATTTTTGCATCTATGTTCATCAGTGATATTGGCCTGTAGTTTTCTTTTTTTGTGACATCTTTGTCTGGTTTTGGTATCAGGGTGATGGTGGCCTCGCAGAATGAGTTTGGGAGTGTTCCTCCCTCTCCTATATTTTGGAAGAGTTTGAGAAGGATAGGTGTTAGCTCTTCTCTAAATGTTTGATAGAATTTGCCTGTGAAGCTATCTGGTCCTGGACTGTTGTTTGTTGGAAGATTTTTAATCACAGTCTCAATTTCAGTGCTTGTGATTGGTCTGTTTATATTTTCTATTTCTTCCTGGTTCAGTCTTGGAAAGTGGTACCTTTCCAAGAATTTGTCCATTTCTTCCAGGTTGTCCATTTTATTTGCATACAGTTGCTTGTAGTAATCTCTCATGATCCTCTGTATTTCTGCAGTGTCAGCTGTTACTTCTCCTTTTTCATTTCTAATTCTGTTGATTTGAGTCTTTTCCCTTTTTTTCTTGGTGAGTCTGGCTAATGGTTTATCAATTTTGTTTATCTTCTAAAAGAACCAGCTTTTAGTTTTATTGATCTTTGCTATCGTTTCCTTCATTTCTTTTTCATTTGTTTCTGATTTGATCTTTATGATTTCTTTGCTTCTGCTAACTTTGGGCTTTTTTGTTCTTCTTTCTCTAATTGCTTTAGGTGTAAGTTTAGGTTGTTTATTTGGGATTTTTCTTGTTTCTTGAAGTAGGATTGTATTTTTCTAAACTTCCCTCTTAGAGCTGCTTTTGCTGCATCCCATAGGTTTTGGTCGTCATGTTTTCATTGTCATTTGTTTCTAGCTATTTTTTGATTTCCTCTTTGATTTCTTCAGTGAACTCTTGGTTATTTAGTAGTGTATTGTTTAGCCTCCATGTGCTTGTATTTTTTACAGTTTTTTCCTGTAACTGATACCTAGTCTCATAGCATTGTGGTTGGAAAGGATACTTGATACGATTTCAATTTTCTTAAATTTACCAAGGCTTGATTTGTGACCCAAGATATGATCTATCCTGGAGAATGTTCCATGAGCACTTGAGAAGAAAGTGTATTCTGTTGTTTTTGGATGGAATGCCCTATAAATATCAATTAATTCCATCTTGTTTAATGTGTCATTTAAAGCTTCTGTTTCCTTATTTACTTTCATTTTGGATGATCTGTCCATTGGTGAAACTGGGGTGTTGAAGTTCCCTACTAGGATTGTGTTACTGTTGATTTCCCCTTTTATGGCTGTTAGCCTTTGCCTTATGTATTGAGGTGCTCCTAGTTGCATGCATAAATATTTACAATTGTTATATCTTCTTGGTTAGATCCCTTGATCGTTATGTAGTGTCCTTCTTTGTCTCTTGTAATAGTCTTTATTTTAAAGTCTATTTTCTGTGATATGAGAATTGTTACTCAGCTTTCTTTTGATTTCCATTTGCATGGAATATCTTCTTCCATCCCCTCACATTCAGTCTGTATGTGTCCCTAGGTCTGAAATGGGTTTCTTGTAGACAGCATATATACATGTATTGTTTCTGTATCCATTCAGCTAGTCTTTGTCATTTGGTTTGAGCATGTAATCCATTTACATTTAAGGTAATTATCGATATGTATGTTCCTATTACCATTTTCTTAATTGCTTTGGGTTTGTTATTTTAGGTCTTTTCCTTCTCTTGTGTTTCCTGCCTAGAGAAGTTCCTTTATCATTGTTGTAAAGCTGGTTTGGTGGTGCTGAATTCTCTAAGCTTTTGCTTGTCTGTAAAGGTTTTAATTGCTCTGTTGAATCTGAGTGAGATCCTCGTTGGGTAGAGTAATCTTGGTTGTAGGTTTTTCCCTTTCATCACTTTAAATATATCCTGGCTCCATCTCTTTTGATAACTCCTAATCACTTTTGCCCAGACACTGACTTGGGCAGAGCTTCTTGGGTGTCATTTCAAACACCTAACTGCTTTCACTGAGAGCAGGACCAGAGCACCATGTAAGGATAAATCTCCAGGTCTTCTTTACACATCCAAGCAGCCTGAGGATTTCCAAGGTATACAGCACTCCCTTGACCCAGATCTCTATAAAGTGCGTTTAGTCAGGGAAACCAGCAAATAAAGTGTGCATGAATACAGTGGGGGATTACTAGGATGGCAGCACCTGCACTGAAGAACTGAAAAGTAAGATGACCCAAACATAAGGATACAAAAAGTCATAGTTGCTATTATTGTTTCCAGTTTTATCAGTTAGGAGAATAGCCCAAGGAGAGAGACTTTAGCTAGAACAGGAAAAGTACTTTGGTGACAGAGATCTCGGGAAGTAGCCTAAGCTCCCCCATCCCAACAGTATCAACTTCCCAAAGATACACCTAGTATGACGGAAGTATCAGTTTTCAGAGTGAGAAGGAGCCTCAGAGATTTCCCCCATTTTAAAATTTTGAAACAAGTTTGAGAGTTACGTAAGCTTGTCCACCCTCATTCAGGCAGATGGTCTCTCCTACATTTAAAGACTCCCCAGAAAGATATGGAACCCTTTCCTCTGTAACCCCTTCCAGAGTTTGTCTTTGTAATTATCACAATATTTCCCCTAGTGTGCAGCTGGAATCACTCAGGCTGTGGTTTATGCCCTTTCCCTTGAGACATAGGATAAAACAAAATACATTCTTGTTTGTGCATTGTTCTATTTTACTGGAAAAGTCTTCAATTTAAGGAGATATGATTTGGGAGAATTTATTTTTAGAACTGACCAAAAAAATATCTTCTGATTTATACCCCATTAACTCTACTTTTTCATGAAAGTCCTTTTTCTACTACTTCACTGAAGCTGAAGCATTGCTTTTCACAAACAGACTGTTCTCCTAAAATAATATCTTTGTCTTTAAATACTAAATGTTAGTAACTATTTGCACAGACTTTTGATTGTCAAAACTATATGAAAAGTATCAAAAAAGACCTAATTTTTAGGCACTTCCCTGGTGGCGCAGTGGTTAAGAATCCGCCTGCCAATGCAGGGGACATGGGTTTGATCCCTGGTCCGGGAAGATCCTGCATGCCGCGGAGCAACTAAGCCCGCGAGCCACAACTACTGAAGCCCACCACCTAGAGCCTGTGCTCCACAGCAAGAGAAGCCACCGCAATGAGAAGCACGTGCACCGCAGTGAAGAGTAGTCCCCACTCACCACAACTAGAGAAAGTCCACATGCAGCATGAAGACCCAACGCAGCCAAAAATAAATAAATAAAAAATAAAATAAGTTTATTCTAAAAAAGACCTAATTTCTAAAATATCTCATAAGTTTGCTGATTATCCTTCTGCAGCTTGACAACATTAACTTTATAGAACAATGGAAATTAAGACCCTACAGGGGGAAGTCACCATTGGAAAGTTCTCCTTGAAACCACATCAGCACAAGGAATGCTTGGCAAAAGTTTATATGTGGATAACAATAGAACACAATTGTTATGCAAAGCTGTGGTTACCTAAGTTAAATTCCCCTTTTCAGGAATGTGTAAGCTAATGGATGCAGGTATTGGTTTAAACGTTAGACCATATGTTTTTAGAATGGAAATAAAGAGATTTTTTTTTTGCTTTGGAGATAATCTGCCAGGTTATAGAATATGTTTTTTAAAAATATATATTTGTTAAGCATTAACACATGCAGTACAGAGGACCTGCCTAGTGCACCTACACCTAGTAGGCATCCAATGAAGGTGTGCTGCTCAAGTTGACTTGTAGTAAGGGGAATCAAACAGCTTCCAGTTACCAAATTATCGAGGTATCCAAAAGTGGCCACTTAACCCCTTGGGTGCCTTTTTTATCCGGATTCACAGCTCTTGAGAACAGAATCTTGTTGGCTAAAAGAATGATTTTGGAGCCTGTGGGTATTCTGTCTTTGTCATTTTCCTTCTATAGTAAAAGCTCATTATCTGGCATTATGCAGCTCATGCTAATCTGGTGCTCAAGATTATGTGTTGAGCCTTTTTGACAACTTGGATAATGAGTGGAGCTTCCCTAGGTGTGGCCATGGTTTATACTGCTGGAGGCGAAGTCCTTGCATGACATCCAGTTCAATCATCTTTTTTCTCAGATAGGAAATTCAGGCCGAGATAGATTGAGGTACTTGCTCAGGACACCTAGCTTGTTAATGGCAGAGCTTCAAAGAAAGCCCAGGTATTCTGATTCTCACCTTAGTGCTATCTGACCACAGTTCACAAAACTACCCCTTGAGCCCCTAAATGGGAGGTGAGGGAACTTCTACTTCAAAGTCATGGTGGCACCATGTAACACTCAATGTGTTGTAACCCCAAACACTGAAGGGGGTGTGGAGTAGGACCTGGGTCTCACAATGAATGAGTGCAAAACACTAGGGAGGGCTGCTCAGGAGATCCCATGGACCTGGGGGTGAGAGAAAAATAGGAAAACCCCTGGGGTGTAGGGAACATTCAACCTAATTTTTTTTTTTTTTGGTCTCATCCTTTTATATTAAAAGTCAACCAATCCTCAAGTAAGGCCTTCAAGGTTTAAATTTCAGTGCCTTAAATAACAACAACAAAAACCTATCACTTATGCGTCAGAAACTATGTTAAATACTTTAACTGCCTTATTCAATTTAATCACCACAAAATTTCTGTGCAGAAGGTATGATCTATGCTGTCATTCTCAGACTGCACCTCCATCCTTCCATCCTGGAATTTGCCTTTCCAGAACTTCATCTCTAGATTCTGCCTGTTTTTCCAGCAACTGGACTGGGTTTGGCTCTTTAGTCCGGCTACATTCACTATGGATAGTCAGACTGAGGACCAATCTCTCCAATTCTGTATCCCACTCAAGCTCCAGAAACCCTTCACAGTCTGGCCTCTAGACCAGATGGAAGGTTGCAGGTACATCTTGGAGATCATAGCTGCCAGCCCTTGGAACTAGAGCATCCACTGTGAAGCTCCTTCTCCCTGAAAACTGGGAAAACCCATTTACTCCCTGGCCCCTTCTTATCCTTCATATGAGTGTGATTTAATGTTGAGTTGTTTTTGTTTTTTTTTAAACTAAGAAATGCTGTGTCAATTCAGGGTTAGTGATGTGTTGTGATAGTACAAGTTCACTAGCCTAGCACTGTCATCCTGGATTTGAGTTCCCTTTGAGTCCCAAACTAGCTCTTGAACCACAGTTCAAATACTCCATGCTAATTTACTCCTCTGTGGCTTTGCACCTGCTGTTTTCTCCATTTAGGACACTTTTCTTCGGTCATCTATCTGGAAGTGATGCGCTCATCTTTCAAGGCACAGCTTAAACATCCACTCTGTTAAGACTTCTCTGATCCTTTCCTTCCTTTCCCACTACCGGGAGGTGGTATTTATTGAGGAAGAAAAGAAATTGTGAAAACATAGAGGTCTAAAGTTGTCAGGAACCTTAGAGATCAATTAAAGTTCTAATTTTACAGGGTAAATGATCCAAGAAATACAGGAGGGCTAAAATGACCTATGAATGAAGACTTTTTGGTGCAGAACAGAAATTATGACTCAGATTTCCTTACTTCTAATCTGAAGCTGTCTTCATCACACTAGGTTGGGGCTATATTAAATTGTGAATTTAACAGTCTATTCAAAGCAGATACATTTGGTTGCCTGCCTCAACACCCTTCTGTGATTGCAGTGCACAGAGCAGTATCAACTCTTAAAAATGAGGTTGAGGTGAACATTTCACTTTGCATTTCTGAACTGAGGTACATTAATGGAGCAGCCTGAATGTTAGATTAATATCATCAGAAAGGGACAGCTCAGGAATGTGTGCAACTTTGAAGAATCAGCGAAAAGAAACAAGGACCAATGAGGACAGGAATCACTGAATAAGAAAGACAATGACAAATTGATCTTTTGAATGCACACATAAATAAAGGATTTCCTGCATACCAGTTCTTCCAAGGTTGACA